>NC_140484.1:33048260-33270760 GCF_964271855.1 Acomys minous | reverse complement strand
CGAACCAAGGTCACCTCAGTAGCTTCTCAGTAACCCTGGGCTTAAATTGACCCTTACCTTTAAGGAATCACAACGTAAGACAGAAGCAGCATCTCAACAGGGATGCAATGGAGAACCAACTAGCATGATCCTCAAAAAATTTGAGTTAGGCACGTACATTTCCCACCACTCTTAACAGCCCAGGGCAGTGGTTCTCAATGTCCCTAAAGCTGTAACCCTTTAATACCGTTCCTCATGTTGTGATGACCCCTCCAGCTCTAACATTATTTTTTCACCACTTCATAATTTAACTTTGCTGCCTTTACAAATCATAATGTGAATATTTTTGGAGATAGAGGTTTACCAAAGGGGTCGTGACCCACAAGTTAAGAACTGCTGGCCCTAGGGAGATGCTGTATGGTGTGTTTGGGACCCTGCAGAAGTGTCTCCTGCAAGAGAATAGTTATCGTCCTCTTTTCTGTCCCTGTGGTTTCTGAGGGTAAAGACAAGAAATCACGTACCCTTCTCTGCAGGTCTTCAGCTGTTACTTCATGTTCTCTGGGATGTTCTGAAGTAGGTTGTTCTCTCTGCATGGTCCCACGAGCACCTGCTCATATTTGGAAGACTACAAAGGAAATGTGTCCTGTTCATGTTTACCCCTTAGCAAACCATCAGTAGATCCCAGTCAATGTGTTACATTGGGTACCAACATCATTAAGAAAGCTATCTGTCTGAGTGAGAAGGCGCTAAGTGAGAAATCAGCTGTAGCCTACACATATCCAGGACTGGCCTCCGAGAAGATGGGTCACATAGGCCTTCTTTCTCATAGTCTCTCTCCACTTTTCAGAGGGAGGGGGTTGTTGTTTCTTTTATTAATTTGGAGACAATCATGTCACTGTCTAGGCTACGCTATGCTTAATGTCAATCCTTCTGCCTCAGCCTCCCAAGTGTCTTTTCTATCTAAGGAACTGTTGCTAAGCAATTATCTGCTATAAACCTTCACTATTTATTCCCTCAAAAAACCACTTACCTAGCACCTTCTATGTACAGATATAAATCCAGTTGTTGGGACATGACAGAGGGGAAGATGATAAAGATCCCTGCCCTGTGAGATGGTGTCTGAATATAAAAGACAGGTGGGCTTTTTGTTGTCGTCATTGTTGTTAGTCCAGGGTCTTAGTAGAAAGGAACTCCAAATCCTCCATAAAGTCTTCTTAGAATGTTGAAGGCTACCTAGCCAATGAGCAGGCAGAATAGCTATGGGCCACAAAGCCCTGAGGAAAGGAACAATTAGGGCCCAATAAACACTCTCGGCTTACAGGGCAGATGCATGGTCTTGGGTCAGATCTTAAAAGTAGTAATTGTGACAAAAGTCATTTCTTCCTGCTCTTGTCTCACTCCCGGGGGGGCCTCTGAGTAGATATTGCCATTTAGATCGATGAAACATCACAAATAATTTCGGGAACTCTATCAAGCCAAAACTATTCCAAGTAGCATCCCCAACTTTATCACCATCAATACAAGTCATTAACCAGCTGCCTTCTCTTCCTCACGCCCTCCACTCCCCCATCCAACTTACTGTTGATGCCAGCATTCTGTCCCACCTCTGTCTGTCTCTTAAACAAAACAACCAGCTCTCTCCATGAAGATAGCATACTTCTAGCCTTTCTCCTTTGCTTCCTCTTTCCTTCCTTCCCTGTCTATATTGTGTAAGATATCATCCATTATTGAGCCTGTTTACTAGATTAAAAAAATGACTCAGTGCAGGTGCTATGTGAGGCACTGAAAAATATAGTGAAAGGGGGTGTACATCAGATGTGTTACTTAAAAAAAAAACTAGGAAGAATATATGAATACTGCTGTACCTAATGGCTTCACCTTCCATCTGTTGTTCCTAAGCATTGGTAGATCTATTACACATTATAATAGCTTTCCAGACCAGCAATTGCTATCTCCTGTGATGCTGGGAATGGAGTCTTAGGTGCCACCTCATTTATTTACTCTTCATTTTATTAAGATCTCTTGAGAAGATATATCATACACCCAGAGAAGCTTGAGAAACTCTGCTTCAAATACTCCTGTGATGTCTACAGAAATGCCTTTCCTATGTTACTGATTAAAGACAAAAACAACAGCAACTGAGAGGTTTGGGGAGGTGGCCCAGTCAGTAAATGAGAATGCTGAGCTCATATGCCAGCACCCATGTCAGAAGTGACAATATTCATCTGTGACCTCAATGCTGAGGAGGGAGAGAGATCAGGATTGCTCGGACACTGGCCAGTGAGACTAGCTGAATCAGACAGCTTCAGCTTAACTGAAGAGATCCCATCTCAAAAACTATGGGCCTGTGGCTTCTACACGCATGCTGTCTACAAACAACAACACATACAGACAACAACAACTGCACTTCAGAGATATACAGTTGGCCAATAGACTACCAGACTTAGGGTCAGAGGTCAGTATTCTAACCATATGTGTACAGTACACATCTGTAGAAGCCGAGGGAGGAAGATTGTAAATTTGGGGCCATTCTGAGCTCTACGGAAAGCTCTTGTCACAAACAAACAAACAACAAAACAAAACAAGCCCAGTGTTCTTGCCATTATAACATCTCTCTATGTAGATGCCCTTGGAAGAAAATGGCACATACTTCCTTCTTTTAATTGTGTGTACATGTCTGTGTGGTACCCTTGTGTATGCATCCATGTGTGAAAGCCAGGCTGAAGCCCAGTTTCTTCTTCCCACTCTTACACTTTTATTTTTGTTTGTTTGTTTGAGACAGGGTCTCTCACTGAACTTTGAGTGTGCTGAGTGGCCTACTGTGGTTGTCTGGGGCCCTAAGGGTCCACCTAGAGGCTACAGAGTCATCATCATTGCTAGCATTAACTTGCATGCTTGGGATCCAAAGTTAGGTCCTCATGCTTGCACTTTGCCCTCTGAGCCATGGCCCCAACGCCCGGACCTCTTTTTGGGTCTGATCTATTTGAATTCTCTCTCCTTCTCTCACCCCCCTCGCTCCATCCCTCCAACCCTCTCCTTTTTCAGTGTCAAAGGTTGAACACACCGTCTTGCTCAACTTAGTCTTTCTTAAAGAGCATCTGTAGAGATGAAAGCCTGATGTCTTCCCTGATAGTGAGCAAACAACTGATAATCCCGTGCTTGATCATGTGTCCCTGGTACTGAATGTTCCTGCTGCCTCTTGCCTGAAAGGTCAAAGGTTCATTACAAGAAATGAGTTTCATATTTTGAATTTTCTCTAGTCTTTCCCAATTACTCACATGAACACATTAAATTATGTTAGCAATCTTCAAGTGTCTGTTGGCTTTTTCTGTTCCTAAGAAGGCTCCTCATTGCTTTGTTGCAACTTTAGCATAGCGATCATTCCCTAGGCACCAAGCTCAGTCCTGCTGTAGAGAGTGGCTCCCCATACCTCATTTGCAAGATGCTGATGCTGAGTTCAAAGGTCAAAGGTCATATGTGGCCATGCAGTTCACCCAGCCAGGCTCTGTTCTACAACTCTGGCCTCTTCCAGGAATAAACCTCACCTGAGTTAGCGTGGCTAGTGCTTCCAAGTGGAGAGAGGGCACATTATTATCTCGGTTTGTAATCCTCACTGATGATAAGGTAGGTTACTGTTCATCCTGTTTTCCAAAGGGGGAAGCTGATTGCAAAACTTCTGTTCTGCAGAGTAAGGTTAAATACAGAGTAAAACCCAGAGAGAGGAACCAACCAGAAAAATACAAAGGCAAAGTACAGGACCTTCCAGGGAGCATTCACAAAGCTGCAGAGGAGGGATCCTAGGGGATATATTTTGAGAAGTCCACAGCAACAGCATATGCTCTGACTACAATAGAGGCATACGGTCCAAATAGGGCCTTCTAAGGCAGCGAGGTTTTGATTCTTCATGTTTACCAAAGAAGCAGGGAAAGGTCACTTTCTTCTTTAAGAAAGAAGAGGGATGAATAATTCCTCGATCTGGCCGAGCTGAGAAAGAAAGGCGTCTCCTAGGCGCTCCTCATGACTTCCTATAACACACAAGCACTAGCTGCAGCTTTCTCTGCCCCGTCCTGTCTCCCAAACACTGGGCAGAATGCTCTCCTGTGCCACTCTGGGAGAATCTGAGGATCGTTCACGCCGAAGCCTCTCTCCTGCTCTGAACGAATCTGATAGAATATTATAATTACTCGGGGTTTAATATATGCTGCAACTGTTTTTGCTGCCTTGGCACTTAAGGATGCAAACTTTCCCATCTCTTCCAGAAACATGACATTATCAAAGGGACTACCATAATTAGAATAAAGCTGTATGGTCCTCATTAACCAGAGAAGCAGTTTTTAAGCCCAGAGAGGCTCCATACACTTTTTATTCCCCATCAAAAAGATGGGGGTGGGGTGGGGAGCAGGGGATGGGCTTATTTGGTATCAGGCTTGTCTGGCATGCATAAGGCACTGATTTTGATCTGCCCATAAATTGGGCACAGTGATGCATGCCTGTAACCTCAGCACTCTGGAGGTGGAGGCAGAATGACCAGAAATGTGAGGTATTCCTCAGTCACGTGGGAATGTTGCTCAGTGAAAGAAAGAAAGAAAGAAAGAAAGAAAGAAAGAAAGAAAGAAAGAGGGAGAAAGGGAGGGAGGGAGGGAGGGAGGGAGGGAAAGGCAAGTCAGGAAGATGGAACCACAGGAGCCCAGTAAGTATTACGGGCTCACTGAAGTTGACTGTAGTCAATAAGAAAAGACACAGACTGCAGGCCAGAGAGATAACTCAACCAGCAAGACACGGCCAAGCCTGATGACAGGATATCATCCCTGACAATGCACATGATGGAATGAGAACCAACCCCTACAGTTATCATCTGACATCCACACACCCTCCAGACACATGCACCCAAAATAATAATAATAATAATAATAATAATAATAATAATAATAATAATAATAATAATAATAATAACAACAACAACAACAACAATAATAAATAACAACTACTTCTAGCAGAATAAATTCAGGCAGAGAAAAAGTTGAAAGATGACATGACACTCACTGTTGTTGAAAATCTCACTGTTAGGCACATCTTGAGCACCCAAGCTCACTGAGCTTTCGAATGTAGTGTGCAACAGCCAGTCCTATTCCCCAAGAATGTCATGGTACCCAGTTCTGAGCCTCTACAGTGCACCCGCTTACAACATGTAACCAGAAGAGAGCTTTCAGGAACCAAGTCTGGAAGTGCCAAGTCCCTGGTGACTGTGCAGAGCAGAAGAGTCTGTGTCAGCCAGGACAAGCTTCCTCAGTGAAGGCGACAGGGTCCCCTTAGGTTACCAAGCTCCATATCCATCTCTGTCCTTCCAACATCTGTCTTCCCAGGGGCCTCACTGTGGAATTACTCCCAGGAAGAGTTGAACGTGCCTGTTTAGACCTCTCCAAGGGAATGTGGTCAAATCACAAGGGAACTTTAGTATCGAAAGCTTAGAATCAGAGCAGTTGACATTGTGAAAGAGCCTAAAACCAACCCATCGCTTTTAAGGATTCTGTATGACTACTGATGTAGAACTCAGAGGTTAAAAGAGAAAAATCACCATAGGACACTTTAGGAAGTATCATCAACAGGCATCAAACTTAACATGTTCAAAACTCAATTTATAAATAGCTTCGTGGTTTGTTTATAATTATTCAGGGAGCTGAGCTTACCAGAGGAAAGTGGGCACTAATGAAGGTAGCAGTATCCCATCAATAATTAAATGTTGATTACACTTTAAACATCCTTTCTTTTTTTTTTTTTTCATTATGAAGGCCAAGGAAAGAGGTCAGTAAAAATTGTTATTCTGTTCCTCAGGGTTTTAGAAGATCACCTTGTCAGAGCTAAGGGCTTCATTTCTGCTGGAGACAGTTCCATCTCTCAAGTTGGGGAGCAAACTTGACACACCGACAGAGGGCCTTCTACACAGGTGATGAAGATGAGGGCTCAAGGAAACACCAGCATGTGGTAAGAGATCCCCCAGAGGAGTGACAATAGAGAATTGTGGGGACCTGAAGGCCTGGGGGAGGGGTGATAGTGAAGGGGGAAGGATCTAGGAAAGTAACCACAGAGGAGGGTACCCTGCTCCAGAGCAAAACTACGGGCTCAGGTGTGAGCCTGCTGCCTTGTCCAAGTCGAACCAGGAGAACAGATATCTCATTCTCACTGTCCCCCACCCCTATGCCCAGTGTTCCCATAGATGTCCCAGCTCACACTACGAGTAACTAGAAGAAAGAAGACCAAGTCGTAGTCGAAGAAGGCCAGAGTCCTTCCATCACAGAGCAAGGTACAGAGGAACAGAGGGTGTGAAGGAACAAAGGGAGAACTTATGCTCCATGATAGTCCGTGCTGCCCCGGCCTCCTGGCTTTGCTTTCTCCTCTGTCCTCTCTTGCTGCTTAGTTCCATCGTATGTTCTCATTTCCACTTACTCCACCAGCAATAGGAAGAGCAACTAGTTTCAAAGTAGCCTGCTAAGTGGGTAGGCAGGCCCTGCCCTGAGGACACAGGAGCAAGTGGGCAGGCCCTGTCATGATAACAGCTGGCCTCGACAGGATGACACAGAGGCGTGAGAGTAGGCCCTGCCCCGAGGACACAGGAGTGGGTTAGCTGGCCCTGCCCTAAGGACACAGGAGCAGGAGAGCAGGAGAGCAGGCCCTGCCCTGAGGACAAGGGAGCAGGCCCTGATCCAGGGCTCTGAGTGTACCTCACCCCAACATCTACCCCATGTATGACCTACTGGAACACATGATGGGGCTGGACCTACAGATTCAAAGATTAAGAATCTCCTTGACACACAGCAACAACGGGATATTTGACAGCAGTCCCAGTGAGGGTCCAGTAAGTATAGTGTAGGCCTCAAACCAGACCCATGACTCGTAGCAATGAACATTTAAAAGTAAACATATGTGGACAAAAGGCTATAGTGCGTGATACACTACAGCTTCTATGACAAGACATTTTGTTTATCTTTTTTTTTATTTTAATGGGGGGAGGAGAGGGATTTTGGTGCATGACATGTAAATCATAGACATTCAATGAAAGTATTTTAAAAAACAAAAAAGAAAGTAGCCTGCCATGTAGGGAACTGAAAGTCTGTTAGATCTGCCAGAACATTCCATGAATAAGGTAGTATAGAATTTTGAGGGTGTACAAATTCCAATATATATGTGACCTTTCCCACATCTTTTAAAAATCAGAATTAGCAGACAAAGCTGGCTAAGGTATGTATAAATTTCACATATTCATTTAGACACTACTTATCATTCATGCATCAAATAAACTTCTCCTGTGATTCCTGTCTCAGATTTCAGTTGTTCTTGGTAAAGCTTCAGACAGTGGAGATGTGTGTACTAATCTCTGGATTACCCACTATGAAGGCACCCTTGCTGCCTAGAGATTACACTCTTACAATTAGAGATGGTAACAGTCGTGAATATGGTTGAAATGCTATGAGTATGCATGAAAATGTCAAGGATGGGGAAATGGTTCGGCAAATAAAGTACTTGCTGCCCAAGTATGAAGACGTGAGTGAGTTTGTATTCCC
Organism: Acomys minous; assembly: GCF_964271855.1. Lineage (NCBI taxonomy): Eukaryota > Metazoa > Chordata > Mammalia > Rodentia > Muridae > Acomys > Acomys minous. The sequence continues at coordinate 33,263,222 of NC_140484.1, read as the reverse complement.
AGAACCCATGTAAAAGACTGACAGTTGCACATGCAGCTCTGATCCTTCCACTCCTACAATGAGATGAGAGGCAAAGAGGAAAAAAAAAATCCCCTGCAGCTCAGAAACAAGTTTGCCCTGCATATACAGTGACAAACAAGAAACCCTGACTCAAACAAGATCAAAGTCAGGACAGACACCATCTGATGTCCACATGCATGCCACAGCATGTGTGAGCTCATAGACGTATGTATGTACATCACAGATAGATGTAAATAGATAATGGTTTTAAAAATAGAAAATATCACAGTGAAACTCTTTGATTTATGCAATTAATATATTCAAATGAAAAAAATTCAATTCGCATATTCAACTGAGGTTTTGTGATTTCTGAGGCAGATTTTTCCAGTGGTATCTGTTTGTGTCATTAAAGATAAGACTGTAGGTGATAGTTTTCTCCCTGGCAGCCCCACAGCACCTGACAACACCGTGAGAGCTAACCTATAAGGAGGAATCTCCCAGCCCACAGATTAGTATTTTTTCTTTATAATATTCACTTGAGCCTGTGGGTAGTTGATCACTTGATTAGTGTCTGTCTTTATGCCAGAAGGAAGTCCCATGAGTAAAGGATAGCTGCTGTGCTTGTCCATCATTGAGTTCCTGACCAGGCCCAGAGCCTGTCCCCCAAAAGGAGCTCTCTGAATATGCAGCCTTAACTGCTTCCCCATCTATCCTCCTAGCCGCCTCCTTTGGAAGGCTGTGATACCATTATCACTCAATTACCTGAGACGGGATGTTCCCTTAGCAGTTGTTGCATGTTTGAGAACATTCCAGCACTCCACATTATTTGACTTATCTGTTTCTTGAGAACCTTGAAGCCCTGAGAGAGAAGTAATAGCTTAATCAATTTCACACCCACTGTGTCTGACACATAGACAGTGAATAAAATTCCATAAGATTTTCAAGTAAAATTCAAGTAAAAGTCACATAACATGAAATTTACCACCCTAATTATGATTCCTTGGCATTTAGTACATCAAGAATGCTGTACAATCATTAGTAGCTATCTAATCTAAGAACATTTTCATCATCACCTTCTAAGGAAACCCTATACCCATTAAGCAGTCACCCGACTCTTCCCTCTCACTAGGTGCTGGTGACAGTGAATTTTATCTCTGTGTTTGTGGATTTCCTTTTACTAGATGCTTTCTATAAATGGAACCTTAAGATGTGTGGCCTTTATATTGTTTCTCTAAATTATATACCACTTGTGAGGCTTGCAGTACTTGTAGAACTACAAAGTACTTGCAGAACTTTATAGTTCATGTGGTACCTGAACCTACACTACTTTCTAAGGGCTAGATACCATATCCTTGTATGGTTTATATGTGAAATTTGACTTATCATTCATCTGTCATTAAATATTTAAGTTGCTCCCGCTTTGGGCCACTATGACTATTGAATGGTCACATACAAAACTTTGCTGGAGAAGTTCTCAATTCATATTGGATTATACCTACAAATAGAACTCTGATGACTCTATTCTTAGCTGACTAAGAAACCAGCATCACACTGGTTTCCTCACTCTCTGGAATGTTTGTGTTCCCACCAGCAGTCTATGGTTCTAATATATTTCTCTACACTTCCACCAGGACTTGTGATTTTTCTATTTTAAAAATTATATTATTTTAGTTATCCTAGACAGAAATAAGGCATATCTTCCATTTCTTTATTAATGATGTTAAATATCTCTTCATGTAAGTTTGCCATTTATATACCTCTCTAAAGAAATGTCTATTTAGATCCTTTGCCCGCTTTTAATTGGGTTATCTGACTCCTTGCTATCTAGTTGTAAGAGGCCTTTGTATCTTCTGCATGCTGAGCCACTGACAGAGGGGTGGTTTGCAAATCTTTTCTCACATTCTTTGGACTGAGTTTGATTTTCTTAATAAATTCTTTTGAAGCATAACAGTTTTAACTTTGATGAGGTTCAGCTTATTTATTGATGATTTTTTCTTTTAGTTCTAACATTTTGTAACCTTAAATAATATTCAGATCCATTTAGATGCAAAGAACTATTAGGATTTCAGGAGAAACTGCCGATTGTTGACCCAGTTACCCCAGAAGACTTTACATAAGGCATTATTTTAGTGTTGAAATTAGATCCCACCATTAAGGTTTCAGAGATGTCAAGATAGAAGTGAGCTCTAGAGGAATGGAGAGATTTCGGACAGAAACCTTGGAACATATATTCCAGCTCAACTTAAAGGATTTCTAATTAAAACAGCTAAATTTCTAGTTCAATCTATTTGTCCACAAATTTCTGGAAATCCTTGTTTTTAATAGCTGAGTAGTATTCCATAGTGTAAATGTAGCACAGTTTCTTTATCCATTCTTGTACTGAGGGACACTTAGGCTGTTTCCATGATCTGGCTATTATGAATAAGGCTGCTATGAACATGGTTGAGCAAATTTTCTTGTTGTGTGCTGGAGCATCTTCTGGGTATATTCCAAGGAGTGGAATAGCTGGGTCTTGAGGAAGCCCTATTCCCAGTTTTCTGAGATAGCACCAGATAGATTTTCAAAGTGGTTGTACAAGTTTGCATTCCCACCAACACTGAAGGAGTGTTCCTCTCTTTCCACATCTTCGCCAGCATGTGGTGTCGCTTGAATTTTTGATCTTAGCCATTCTGATGGGTGTAAGAGAGAATCTCAGAATTGTTTTGACTTGCATTTCCCTGATGACTAAGGAGGTTGAGCATTTCTTTAAGTGTTTCTCAGCCATTTGATATTCCTCTGTTGAGAATTCTCTGTTTAGTTCCAAGCCCCATTTCTCAATTGGGTTATTTGGTTTGGTGGTGTTTAATTTCTTGAGTTCTTTATATAATTTGGATATTAGACCTTTGTCAGATGTAGGGTTGGTGAAGATCTTTTCCCAGTCTGTAGGCTGTCACTTTGTTCTCTTGACAGTGTCTTACAGAAGCTTCTCAGACTCATGAGGTCCCATTTATTAATTGTTGACATTAAGGCCTGTGCTGTTGGAGTTCTGTTCAGGAAGTTGTCTCCTGTGCCAATGTGTTCCAGGCTCTTCCCCACTTTTTCTTCTAACTGACTTAGTGTCTCTGGTTTTATGTTGAGGTCTTTGATCCACTTGGATTTGAGTTTTGTGCAAGGTGACAAATATGGGTCCAGTTGCATTTTTTTACACATAGACATCCAATTAGACCAGCACCATTTGTTGAAGATGCTATCCTTTTTCCATTGAATGGATTTGGCTTCTTTGTCAAAAATCAAGTGACCCTATGAGTGTGGATTCATATCTGGGTCTTCGATTTGATTCCACTGATCAACCATCCTGTTGCTGTGCCAGTACCGTGCTGTTTTAATTACTGTTGATTTATAGTACAGCTTGAGATCAGGTATGAGTTAGTTAACCCTGAAGCAGAAAGAGTCAAATGGTATATACTCACTTATATTTGCATACTAGCCCAAGGGGCATGTCCCATGAAAGCCTTCACTTACCAGGAAACTGGGACAGAGGGGAGGACATCCTATTGGGACTCTAGATGAGAGAATCATGGGAGAATGGCAAGGTAGAAGGATCCTGAGGGTCTTAGAAACCTACAAGAAGAACATTATGATAGGCAGATTTGGGCCCAGGGGTCCCACTCAAACTATGGCACCAGCCAAGGACAATACAGGCCGTAAACTTCAAACCCCTACCCAGATCTAGCCAATGGACAGGACATTCTTCACAGTTGAGTGAAGAATGGGGTGTGACTTTCACACGTACTCTGGTACTTCATATTTGACCACAACCCCTGGATGGGGAGACCTGGTGGCACTCAGAGGAAGGATAGCAGCCTAACAAAAAGAGACTTGATACCCTATGAGCATATAAAGGGGGAAGAAGCCCCCCTCAGTCACAGTCATAGGGGAGGGGAGTAAGGGGAAAATGGAAGTGAGGGAGGAATGGGAGGATACAAGGGATGGGGTAACCATTGAGATGTAATATGAATAAATTAATTTTAAAAATTCAAAAAAAATTCAAAGTGGATCTTCTTGCTTCAATTAATGGGATTAAAAATAGTCAAAAAAAAATAAAACAGCTAAATTAAAGGATCACTGAAAAATATATGAAGGCTAATCACACTGTGAGTAAAACCTGCAAAACCATCTGAGAAATCTGAAGCCATACCTGTACTATGGAATAAATGGTGTTTGTGTAGAAGGGAAATAGTATTAAGTGCTACTAACAATTGTAGAGTGACTGACTCTAGGGGGAAAAAATCTAGATAGTGAGAGGACAAGAGGAATACTTAGTTTCTAATTGAACTCTAATGTAATTTGCCCTATGCACAGTAAATATTCAGTAAAGCGTTTGCTGACACAGAATAAAGTTCCTGGAAGAACAAATGAGTACCCTGCATGGAGTAAATTCTTAGTGATATGTGTTAAGTGAAAAAGAACATTTCTAAAAAAATAATAATAAATCAATGTGATATGAGAAGAATAAATGTATATCCATTGAGCAGTGAGCTTTCAAAGTTTAACAGTGACTGGGAAGAAGTAAGGACATTTTGGAGAGTACCATCTCAAAGAAAAGAAATAAGAGAAGAGGGGCACAAACAAGCCAACATGCTTGCAAGTCAGTAGGCCCAATATCAGTACCAGTACTGCAAAGGAAAGATGAGTTTTTTCAGGCCCCAGGAACACAGCCGTTCCACCACACAGATGGGGGAACCCACCTATAAGATGGTGACAGCTGTCTTGATTTGGTTTCCTGATGTGATGAAGTACCCCAACAATAACAGTTTTGAGGGAGAAAAGGTTTATTTTAGCTCACAGTTGGATGCTACAGATCATGGAAATCAAGGCAGAAGGTCCTTGAGGGAGCTGGTCACATTAAGTCTATAATCAGGAAGGGACAACAAGGAACATGTGACTTCTGGGGTTCAGCACCCTCTTTTCATTCAGTCTGGACTCCACCCATGAAATGGTGCTACCCATATTCAAAGTGGATCTTCTTACTTCAATTAATGGGATTAAAAATAGTCATTCATAGACATGCACACAGGCCCACAAGATCTAGACAGTCCCTCACTGAGACTCCTTTAGTTCTAGATCGTGTCACGTTGACCCTTAAAACGAGCCATCAGAGCAGCCTCATATTGTTCCTCTCTAAGTTTGCACCTTTAGGATAAAAAGGTACACTCTTTCCTCTCCGTCGCCTTGTCTCCAAATGGTTCCCATCTCCCCATTATGTATGGTTTATGTAGTGGGGAATGGATGTTCTCCTGGGTGTTGCACATGTGAGTGTAGGTGTATTTGTATAGGTGCCGCTGTGAGTGTGGACACCAAAGGCAAAAATACTTGCATAGGTGCGCATGTGGACCTTTGGTGTGGACACCAAAGGCAAAAAGACAACCTTCTCAATCCCTTTCTGCCCTATTTTTTGAGACACAATGTCTCACTGAACCTGGGCTTACTGACTGGCTAGGCCAATTGACCAATGCGCCCCAGGGATCTGCTTGGTTTGACTTCCCCAGCATTGGGATTAAGTCTGGATTTCATGTGGGTACTGGGTATCCAAACTCAGATCCTTGAGCTTGCAAAGCAGGTGCTTCTGCCACTAAGCCATCTCCCCAGCCTCCCTTCTCCTTTTTATCTTCAAAAGAATGTTCTATCAATAACAAATTAGCCTGGAAGAGGTACTAGCCATAGAAGTGTAAGATTGATATAGTTTATAATCTATGAGTAGTTTTTTATGCAACTGTTAACAATAATGACCACAAAGTAGATTCCATTGCGTTAACACAGAGGTCATCATCAAGGCTTCTTAACATGTTCTATGTCGTGATTGTACTGCTGATTTCAGCATAGGGCAGATTTGTTAAAACTGTTACATTCAAGTTATAAAATCATACTATAATAAAACTGATCAAGAGGAAGCAGGAAGGCCAGCCGGTCAATTGTAGTGCAAGGAGAAGTAGCCCAATGCCCTCTGGCCATGGACAGGTGTTTCTCAGACCTGGATAGTCAGGCAGAATGACTTCTGCCAGAGAAAAAAGTAAATCATTAATAGAAAACACATCACAGAATTTAAATAGATTCTGTACTCTCTGGTCTAGTCTTGGAAACAAAACCTGGTATTTGTACTTTTAAGCAAAAATTAGATGATAGTCCATGTTTCAAGAGAGTGGAAATGGGAGGATATCTTAGATTCAATAGTTCAGATTTCTGTTTAAAAACATAAAAGACCACTGATAATGAGCAGTACTGAGCATTTCTCACACCGTTTCCCCTTAAGGATGGTGTGAGGGTTAGTTTTTGCCAACTTGAAATCAATCAAGGTCATATGGGGGAAACCTCGATTCAGGAAATGTCCCTATCAGATGGGCCTGTAGGTGAGTCTGGGGCATTTTCTTGATTGCTTTTGATGTAGATTGTACAGTAGCCTACTGTAGATTGTGCCACCCTAGGGTAGGTGGTCCTGGGTTGTATAAAAAGGCAGACTGAGCACACCTTAGGAGCAAGCAGTACTTCTTCAGGTCTTCTGTCGCATTTTCTGTGCCATGTTTGTTCCTGTCTTAAATTCCTGGCCCAACTTCCCTCAATAATGGACTCTGACTCTCAAGTGTAAGCCAGATTAACCCTTCGCTTCCCCAAGTTGTTTTGGTCAGTGTTTTATTACAGCAGCAGAAAAGCAAAGTAAGACAACTGGATTCTAGAAAGAATGAAGGAAGGAAGGAAAAAAGAAAGAAAGAAAATGGGACAATAACAGTGTATATTGCTATACTCCAAGAGGAACTCTATAAAAAGCCCTTGTGCCCTATTGATGGGAATGTAAAATGGTGCTGCCATTGTGAAACATGTCAGTTCCTTAAAAAATTAGAACTAGAAGACTGGACAGAAGGCTTAGTAGATGAAGACTCATTCTCCAAGCCCAATGGCATGAGTTCCATGTTCAATCCCTGAAACCCAAATGGAAGAAGGGAAACTAAATCCTGTGAATTGTTCATTTACCTACACACACACACACACACACACACACACACACACACACACACACCATGTAAACACAGGTGTGTGTGTGTGTGCATACAAATAAATAACAGCAAGATTAAAATTATAAAAGAGTTAAAAATAGATTTACCATATGGTCCAACAGTCCACTAAAAGTACTAAAAGCGAGGGTCTACATGCCCTTCTAGCATTGCCCACAGTAACCTAAAAGTGGGAATCTTTCCTGTACACTGATGGATAATGAGTGTATTAGGTGTGATGTGTACAGGAGATACAAATAGAAGTCAGCCATCAAAGAGAAAGACATTTGTCACAAGCCACAACATGTAAAAAAGCATGACGTCATCATGCTAACAGCAACAAGCCAGTCACAAAGGCACACATGATGTGGTTCTATTTATCAATTTATGCTATCTGGGACAGTCAAACTCACAGAGTCAGAGGGTCTCCAGGGTCCTGGAAAGGGGTGTGTGCCAATGATAAGCAAAGCATGGGAAGACATGTCTGCGTTCTCTAAACACAGCACAGGGCTATGATGGCAGCCTTGACTTCTCACTGCCTCCTGCATTTAGTCAACAGTAAAGTTCACAATCTGACATTTCCCTGACATCTGAGGATGACAGTGAAGTGTGGTATTCAGGAGAGAAGTAACAAATTACGTCATAGGAACAGGGGGAAAGGGGCAACTCAGGAAGTGGCTGAGAAGAGATTAAAAATCACAAAATCTAAACAAAGACCTCCATATGAGTGGGAGAAACCAAGAAGGAATTGGGAAGGCATAGGAAGAAGAAGAAATAAGCAAGAAAGGGTGATATATTCTGCAGAAAAATGTCTGGGTCTGGGGTTCCCCGCTGATGAATAGAGCTGTCAGCTAGCCAAGTTTTAGGCTTAAAGATCAAAAACTGTCATTTTTTTTTGCAGGTAGCAAATATTTATTGCATAACTATTAGTTCTGATGCAACAGCCAGTAAATGATATGCGTAAGCAGATATTTTATTGGTAGAGTCATGGAAATACCCACAGGAATCAAAAGGCAGAAAGTCACACTGCTCACAGTAATATATTTGAGGATTCTTTTTAATAAAAATTCTTATTTATTTTGTGTCAGGAAAAATATCAGGGAATAAAATTATCTTGAAATAAGGCTAGGTGGAATACAATTCATATTCCCTCTCAAAATGGGCAGTAAGTTATCACACCCCAAGAAACTTCCGGAGCTAGCTGAGTTAGTACTTAAGCATTTCTTAAAATGGTTATTCAGGAAAAATTATTCATTTGGGATTATCTATCCTTTTTTTTTTATAAACCCTTTTCTTTCCCAGTATGTGGCTGTAAGCCAGTCTTCTGATTCTTAGACTGCTCCAAAAAGATGAATTAAGGAAAAGGGAAGGAAATCAAGTAAGTCAATGGGGCTGCTTGGCAGTCATGAACATAAAGCATGTGATTATGAAGAGGCTGGCATAGACTAAATTCAAGGCAACTGCTTTTGTGCACTATACTGTTTCGATCCTCCATTTCCGTAGAAGTGGGTAAACTAAGATGGTAAGCCCTAAATAGCTAATATTCATTGAACCAAGCTCACAATATGCCAGAGCGAGTTCTAAGTACTTCGAGGGTCTTAATTCATGTCATCTTCATAACAACCCTGCTAGCGAGGCACCAGGGAGCAGCCGCCTGCTGGGTTTCCAGGAATTTTGTGAGCCTGATGTAATTTTAAGTCGGTTTTTCTGGGAATATTTACATCATAGAAATCAACATGTGTTACAAAGCCCGGTATGGTGGTCCACACCTTTGTTCCAGGACTTGGGAGGCAGAGGCAAGAAGATCTCTGGGTTTGAAGACAGCCTGTTTTACCCAGTGAGCTCCAAGCCAGCCAAGGCTACACATTGAGACCTTTTCTCAAACAAAACAAAAAACAAAAAACAAACAAACAAACAAACAAAAAACCCAGACAAACAGAAACACATAAGCTACCAAATAGAGACTTTGAGGGAGAGAGTTGTTAATTATGTTCTAAGATTGCGGGGAATTGCGGTCACTTCTCCTCCAGAGCAGCAGACAGTAAAGCCTAGGAAAGGTGAGTAACTTGACTGCAGTCAAGCAAGAAGTCACTCACAGAGATAAAGTGGCTTCTCAGGCAACACCAGTTTTGAGGCCCTGGGCTTTCAGTCTCGATGCTTTGGTCTGAAACACCAAAGTGCACTGACAAAGCCTGGGGTCCTATTTTGGATCCTTTTACTGTTTGGAGCTGAGGCCTAAAATACTATGTGACAAAGATTTTACAGCTTTAGGGTGCTTCAGATTTGTCTCTGCTGTGGTATAGTGAAATACAGTGTGTGAAAATGAGAGACCAATGGCACTTCTTTCCTTCCCCTCCTCTTCCCTCTCTTCTCTCTCCCTTGCTTTTTTCCTCCTTCCTTCCCTCCTTTCCTCTCTCTTTCCCTCTTTCCTTCCTTCCTTCCTTCCCTCCTTTCTTTTTTTCTCCTTGTTCCTTCCATTGATTATGTCTGTCCCATTCAAGTAAAATATATTTAAATCTCTTGGGGATTTTGACCGCATTTGAGGAGCTATGTAATGACTTTTTTCCCCTGATGTTCTCAGATTGCTTTCTGCTTGTTGCAGAAGGCAGTACAGCTGTGTCGACAGTGAGCCTCGTCCCCGTCATTAATAAGGATGTACTGAGCAAGTCCTTTGTGCTAAGCAAACTTTGAGGATGCACTGAGGAACAAGATATGGCCTTGGAGGTTGTTAAGTAAGTGGTTACAAGTGGGCACAGAGGGCCTGTGAGATGGCTCAGTAGTTAAAAGTGTTTTTTTTTCTTTTTTGTTTGTTTGTTTGTTTGTTTGTTTTGCTTCCCAGCCTGATGAGCTGAATTTAATCTTCAGAACCCATGTAGTAGAAGAGAATTTAATATTTTTAAAAGTTGTGCTTTGGTTTCAACATGTGTGTGTGCTTGCACATGCTATGACAAGATAACTAAATGAGTAAATACAAATAAATAAATTACACACACACACACACAGGATATATAAGAGTGGAGTAACCACAAGAGGTGGGGTAGCTGGGGAAGGTAAAGGAAAGCCCTGGGGTAAGGGAATGTAGAAGGGGAAGTGGGGATTAGAGGCCGGTAGACTATAGTGAAATGACCATTTGGGATTTTTGTTCAGTAGTATGTCCCGAGTTGAAAGTTTCTGAAATAAGAGAGGAAGTGGGAGAAGCATGAACTCCTGTTTGAAAATGGCTTCCAAGCTCTCAATAAAAAGCCTGGACTTCGTTTTTAGAACACCGAAGAATCACTTCACGTTCCGGAAAGAACACTGTGGAAGCTATGTAAGTCAGTGCTGGGTAGTCAGTTTAGCATGCCAGCTGAACTGGACGGCACTTACTGGAAACAGCACAGTAGCACAATAATCTACTGTAAAGGCTTTGCTCATCGAACTCCTCATGGACCACTCAGGACCACAAGCAAGACCCAGCTAGCACTGGAAACCGCGAGTACATTGGTTCATGGCACACGCAGCAAGAACCGTGAGGAGAGAAACAATAAATAATCACAGTAACAGGTGGGGCTGGTGGGCTTATTGGTGGCTTTCCCTGTTAGTCAGATTATTTTGTAGTGTGGTCATAGGTTGTCAGTACAAAAATGTTGTGCAAATGATATAAATTATTGATAGCAAAAGAGGTGTTTGAAAAAGGCATCGATTTTAGATAAAATGGTAGATTGTGCTTTAGGCATGGTAAAATGAAAGCAAGCCTCTCGAATACAGTGGCTCAGGGGCCATTACACATACTGTCAGACATGAAATTTTAAAGAGGAGTGAAGTTTTTACAGACTGTGTTGTGAGCCCCGCAATGGCCAAGACTTCTGAAAGAGTATACAAAGCAAGAAGGGATGAGAAAGAGGGCCTAAATCTTGGGATGGGGAGATGGCTCAGCACTTAGGAACAATTGCTGTTCTTGCAGAGGACCCAGGTTCGAGTCCTAGCACCCACCTAGTGGTTCACAATGGTCTGTCACTCTAGTTCCAGTGGGTCCAATGCCCTTTGCTGTCCCCCCATAGACAATGCTTGCACATAGTACACAGAGAAACATACAAGCAAAACACTCATCATATAAAATGAAAGCAAATCTTAAAGAAAGAAGTCTTGGCTCTTGAGGGTTCCCCCAAGAAGAGAGGACATGGTAAGGTCTGTGAAAGAAACAATATAATCTGCCTGAGAAAAAGGAGTGTTAAGACCCATTAAGAGAAAAGGCCAGTGTCAGTAATTTTCAAAGCAGTAGAAATCTGAGATGGAGAAAACACCCCTACAGTGAAGAATGTTCTCTGGCTCTAAGTGCTTCATAGCGTTGGAGAAGTTAATAGTAGCTTCACTAGTTGATTTGTTGAGTAGACTCATGGATTGAGTGTTTTGTCTGCATTAGGACTATGACATGTGCCTTACACCCAGCTCCTTATGCAATACAGTGACGGCATGTTTGGGGCGCCATTAGAATATTGTCATCAACCTGTGGATGAGAAAGCTGAGTTTAACAGGACAAGAACCTTATAAGTTATTTAGCCTGAGTCCTCTTAAATGAAGATAAATGGTGTCTAGGTGGTTTCACTGGACAAAGATCACTTGTCTTTCCTGGGAAGAACCTTATCAGAAGAGGGCCGAGCACACACCAGAGGGAGGAAATGTTCCTGGCCCCTTTTCTGGTGATGGGAAATTCATCTTGCTGTCTTGCTGATTCCTGTCATCACCAGGCCTGTCAAAAGAACATTTTGGATTTTTGAACTGATATGAAGTGGACTTTGTCCATATTTACCTAAAATATAAATTAACTAAATGTGAAAATGCTGATTTTTTTAGTTCATTCAGTATTAATTTGCTTTTGCTTTTCCAAGCAAATTCCTACTAAGTAATTGGTAACATTGTATTATCTGTGATATGCAGCAAAGTGTGTGTGTGTGTGTGTGTGTGTGTGTGTGTGTGTGTGTGTGTGTGTAGGTCAGAGAACAATCTTAAAGTTGTTCTTCAGCACTGTTCAGTTTCTGCTAATGTTGCTTGAACACAGTCTCTCATTAGCTTGAAACTCACCAGGTTGCCTAGGCTACCTGGCCATCAAGGCTGACGGTTCTACCTGTTCCCATTTCCCCAGCACTGGGGTTGAGGTAAATGCCACCAAACCCAGCTGGTTCCTTGGGTTCTGGGGAATCACACACAGAGTCTCATGCTTACAAGGCAAGCACATTGCATCTCAGCTATCTCCCCTGCCTCATAGCAAAACTTTTTTTAAATCCTGGAGAGAGATGCAACTATTAAAAGAGTGGAGGAGGGTGTGGTGGACACTGTTGAGGAAAAATTGTGGCAATTTTAGAAGAAATGAATTAAAAGTTTAAATCCTGCAAAATGTAGTAAGATAATAAAAGGAAATAGAAGGTATACAGATTGAGACTATTTTTAAAATGATATGATTATTTATGTAGAGAACCAGAAATGATTACCAAAAATATTTGTAGACTCAATGCGATTAAGTAAGATTGCAGGAAACAAGATTAATATACAAAAGTCAATCTCTTTCACATATACTAGCAAATAAGTAGAACTGGATGTTAAAATCATGATATTGTTTTTGTTGTCTCTACAAAAATATGGAATAATTTTGCATAAATCTAATAAAATTTTAAGGGAAATTATAAAACTCAGAGTGAAATTAGGAACTAAATAGAGAAATTGCTCACAGACAGGAAAACTCTATGTTTTAAAGACAACAGTCCTTCCAACTTGATATATAAGTCCAATGTAATCCCAATCAGAGTCCAGATAAATTATTTTGTAGGCGATGAAGAAGAGACACTAAATTTTATATGGATATGCAAAAGACACAAAATATCCAATAACAAATGAAAGAAACAACATGACAGCCATGAGAACAGTGTGGTACAGGCAAAACAAAGCAAAGCAAAATACTCAGATAGATCCAAGAAACAAAGGAAAGACCAGAATAAACTCATCAATATAATTAACTGGTCTTTGACAAAAGGAACAAAGGTAACATAGTGAATTTTTTTTGGAAGTCTTTTGAAGCTGGGGGCATGGCTCACCCAATAAAGTGTGTGTGATACAAGCATAAAGAGCTGAGGATGATGCCCAGCATCCATGTAAAAGGGGGAAATGGTGGCAGATGCTTGTAACCTCAGCACTGGAGAGGCAGAGCCAAGAGGATCTCTAGGGCTCTGGTAGCCGGCAAATCTAGTGAGGAGCTCCAGGTCTCAGTAAAACAAAACAAAACAAAAAAACCTCTCTCGTAAAGAAACAAGGTCAAAATCTCCAGAAGAACACCTAAGATTGACCTCTGATCTTTACACATGGACACACACACACACACACATGTTTTCAACAAATCATGCTAGACCAATTGGATAGCAACATGAAAGAAGGAAGAAAAGGACAGGAGGAAGGAAGGGAGGAAGGGAGAGAAAGAGATCTAAATATAGAGCATTTACTCTCTTCAAAAAACAAAACAAAACAAACTCAAAATGTATTACAGACCTAAATGTAAACATAAAACCCTAAAACTCCTATAACTTGGCCTTTTAGTGGCAACATGAAAGGCACAACCCAGATCTGGGCATAGTGACACACACCTTTAATCCCAGCATTCAAGAGGCAAAGGGAGTAGATCTCTGTGAAGTCAAGACCAGCCTGGTCTACAAAGTGAATCCAGTACAGGCAGAACTACAAGAGAAAGCCTGTCTCAAAAAACAAAACAAAACACAAGAAGAAGAAGAAGAAGAAGAAGAAGAAGAAGAAGAAGAAGAAGAAGAAGAAGAAGAAGAAGAAGAAGAAGAAGAAGAAGAAGAAGAAGAAAAGAAAGAAAGGAAAAGAAAAGCAAGAAAGGCACAACCCATGAGATAAGTAATTGGTAATCTAGGTTTCATTAAAATTAAAAATGTCTCATCTAAAACAGAACAATGTCAAGAGAAGTTAAAAACAGTCACCAACTGCAGGACACACCTGATGAGGAGCTAATATTTTAGCTGGAGAATTCGTTCAGTTAGACCTGAGTTCTGTCACAGGAACCCACATGATAGGAGAGAAGCAATGTGCACATGTTGTCCTCTGACTATCACATAGGCTGTGACATGTACAAATGAATCAAATAAATAAACAAATAATAAATAAATAGGTAGGTAGATAAACAAATAAATAATAAAGTTAAAAAAGAGCCATTATTCAAAATAGCCAGACATGCTTGACTTATACCTTTAGTCCTAGCATGCAGGAGGCAGAGGCAGGAGGATCAATGCAAGTTCACCTTCTTCTATATAGAGAGCTCTAGGCCATCCAGAGCTACATAGAGAAACTCTGCCTTACAAAGCCAGAAAAAAATATACAAAGACCTCCTAAATGTCAACAGCAAGGAAAGCCTGTAGTCAGCTCTTGCCTAAAATCCCATAAGCAGACTGAGGCAGGAACTCTGAGTGAAAGAAAGCCAGTGTGGACTACATGGTAAGTTTCAGGCTAGCCTGGCTTACAGAATGATATCCTGTCTCAAACAAAACAAACAAAAAGGAATAACCTAGATCCATCTGTTGTTCATTGCTATAATGAAGTACCCAAGACTGGATAAATTATGAAGAAAAAAGTTTACTAGGCTCACAGACAGCATGGCTCTGGTATCAGCTCAGTTCTGGCGAGTCCCTCTTGAATAAAGGTGTGTGTCACCATGCCCAGATCTGGGTTGTGCCTTTCATGTTACCACTAAAATGTCAAGTTGTCTTATAGGAGTTTTAGGGTTTTATATCTCACGTCTTGGAAATGGCAGTGGGAAGAACATGCGTGAGGGAAAAGAGATCGCATTGCCTGATGAGAAGCAAAAAGGTTCAGGGGGATGGGCTCGGGGATTTACAATCCACTGTCGGGAGAGCCCAGCGGATGAGCTCAGCATCCTCTTTAAGGTCAGGATCCTCTGGGAGTGAAGGAACTCAGCAGACCCTCCTTCAAAGGAGCTCAGCTTCTGCCAGCACCGTGCTGACAGCCAAGCCCCAAGGCACGCACCTGTGTGGGAGTAACCTCGTTCAGACTGTAGCACACGTAAACTTAAAAATGGGCCAAAGACCTTCAGAAACACCGCATAGAAAAGGCATATGAAAGAATGTCCCACATCACATGTCACTGGAAAAACGCGCATTAACATGGTGAGGTTCTAGTTCCGGCCAAAATCCAGATCAGGGACAATGGCAAATGCTGATGAGGAGACGGAGAAATAAGAGTGCTCATCCACTTTTGGCAGACACAACGGGCACAGTGGGCTGTGAAAGCAGAGAGTTTACACAAAACTAAACACATTTTTACCAAGTGATCTAGGAATTATACTTCTGAGGACTTATTCAAATGACAAAAAAAAAAAAAAAAAAAAAAAAAAAAAAAAAAAAAACCAAAACCCCTGATCACATAAGAGCCTGACTATAGATGTTGATAATAGTCATTCATAATTGTCCAAACTTGGAAGAAACCAGCTTGGCCTCTGAAACGTAACCCAGGATACGTCTGAACTGTTTGGTGCAAATAAAGCAGCTTATCAAGTCATAAGAAGGACAAGAGAGAGATTCTCTTATATAAATTACTAAGTAAAGAAGATAATCTTAAAATGTCACAGATTATGTGGTTCTATTGTGCGATGTTCCAGGAACAGCAAACTATGAAGACAGAAAAAGCCAGGGATTGGCAGTGTTGGGAGTGAGGAGAGGGACGAAAAAGCAGAATACAACAAATCATTAGCGTGGTAAAAATAATTGGTTCTAGTACTGTAATGGTAGACCTATTGTCCCTAGAAAGTAACTCACCAGGAGTGAACCCCAGTCAATGCTAAAGACTGTATTTTATGAGGTGTCACCACAGGTATATCAAGGCTAACAAATTAACAACTTGGTTGAAGAATGCTCATAGTGTTAATAGATGGGCTCTTAGATGGAAACATTTTCCAGATATTTTTAATCTCATTTTTTAAATTGTTCGAATACTATCTCACCCTCCTCTCGATCATACCCAACTATCACAAATCCATCATGACTTTGCTAAACTCTTGGCCCTGGAAGTGTTTACTTGCAAATTTACTAGTCTAAATTCTCACCAATGCAGGGGGTGGTGGTGGCATTACATAGTCTACTGTTAGCATACTATGTGGTATAATGCTTGCACTAAAGCATAATAAAGGGAGCTAGCAAGATAGGTCAGTTGGTAAAGTGTTTGGCACAAAAGTTTGAAGACCTGAATTTGATCGTAGCCCCCCACATATAAAGCCAGGTAAGGTGGCATGCACTTTTAAGCCCAGCTTTGTGGTGGTGGGGGGGCAGCAACATTGACCTCTAGACTTCATATGCCTGTGCACACATGTGCACATACAAACATACAATACAGTAGAAGAGCTAAGTTTGATTGGTATGTTTTATTGCCAGACATCATTTTTGATCCATGTATCAAAAAATAGTAAATATATGGAATCTTTTGGAAACTTCTATTTTAGTTAGATTTATATAATATAGTACATAAACTCCTAATCACACAGTCTACATTTTAATAATACTGGTTTGATAGTAAAACCTAATTTCCAACTTAATGAGACCTAGAACCACCTAGGAAATGAGCCTCTGGGTAAGCCTGTGGGGGATGATCTCGATTAGATTAATATATGTGGAAAGATCTAGTCTACCATGGGTGGCGCCATTCCCTGGGCTAGGATCCTAGGCTAAATAAGAAAGAGAAGGTAAACTGAGCATAAGCACGCGTCACTCTCTTCTCTCATAATGCGGATACAATGTGATGAGCCAGCCTTCTGCTCTGCCACCATGCTTTCCCTGCCTGCTGCTGTGTCTTCCTTCCATGGTGGGCTGTTTCTCTGTGGAGCTGTATGCAAAAAGGAGCTCTCCCTTAAGTTGCCTTTGTAGAAGTATTTTATCATAACCATGAAAAGGTAACTAAGACACCTACCCTAAAAGGAAAACATTTACCTGGAAATAGAACGTCCTTGAAATGTGTATGTCTCATTGATCCGAAAGGATTTTTCATTCATTGTGCATTGTGAGTCATGGTGAGATATATTGAGACTGAAGTGGAGGGAAGGAAGGAAGTGAGGAAGGAAGGAAGGAAGGAAGGAAAAAAGGCAACAGAAAAGACCAGTGACAGAGGTCCACAAGAAAGGAAGGAAGGAAGGAAGGAAGGAAGGAAGGAAGGAAGGAAGGGAGGGAGGAAAAAAGGCAACAGAAAAGACCAGTGACAGAGGGCCCCAGGGTATTGCACTTAGAAAGGAAGGGAGAAAGGAAGGAAGGAAGGGAGAAAAAAAGGCAACAGAAAAGACCAGTGACAGAGGGCCACAGAGCATTGCACTTAGGAAGGACAAGTGTTGTTTTAAGAAACGGCTCTTCGGTTACTGCAGCTCCCAGACATAAGCCTCCTTTCTCAGATCAGCTCTGTAGAGCAAATGGAGACTGGTCTTCTCGGGCTGTGCTTCCCTGGCTCCCACATCAGGGCAGTCAGCCCTTGCTAAGCTGCCTGGTCAGAGTTACCAAAAGGCCAGTGACAGGACTACAGGAGGGTATGAAGAAGGGAGAAGGCAGAGGGAGCCATTTGCTCTCACTCACATGTGCAGTCGTAAAAAACAAAAACAACAACAACAACAACAACAAAAACCTGAAACAAAAACCAAACAACAGCAGCAACAACAAAACCCAACTCATTAAAATTGAGAAAAGAATAATAGTTATTAAAGGTTGGGAAAACTAAAGAGAAGGTAGGGAAGACTGGTCAAGGCATGAAATGTCACTTTGATAGGAAACTAAGTTTTGGTATCAAGTGCAGAGACTATAGATAACTATAAGGATAATAATAAGCCTGTTTGGGTGCTTTTACTTCAAAGAGTGATGACTTGAGGAGACAATGACTTGAGCATTGCACAGTGCACATATGTATCAAAACCAGTACATGGTATTCTTAAGTATATAAAAGTTTATGTCAGGTAGAATTGTAAGTAAAGAAAAGAGATGCTATTTCTCCCCTTTGGCCCAACCACTCTAGCAAAAGTCATGTCTCCACCATCACTCTGAGAATGACCATGGTTTCAGGTTCTCCGAGGATAGCCTGGTCCCTGAGCTCTGTTAGCCTGTAGCTTCCTCAGCCCTTGGTTTCCCCAGTCTAGGAGTAATAATGGTTTCTTGCTCTTGCGTTCTTTCTTTATTGGATTTCTTAACTTTTCCATCATCAGTGTGACCATTTTCCAGACTTAAATTCCCTCTATTTTCCTGGTTGGACCTTTATAATTCACTAAATTACAATTTACCATGTAAGTAAGTGTGTGTAAGCTGGATATACATATACCCACATAGAATGTGATCATTTTCTTTATATCCAGCATTCTCTGAAGTCAGTGTCTGTCTGGCTATGGATTGTTTGTTTGTTTGTTTGTTTTGCTTTGCTTTGCTTTTCTGAAAGGGAGCTAAAAGTTTCCTATCCAGTGCAAAATCCAGATGCTTTTACACCTATTCCAACCGTCATATGCCTGTTTTCTGTTCATCACTCTTTGGTTAAAAACAGTACTGAAAGCTAAAGTGAAGCCATATTGCTAATGGAATGTATTGTTGTGAGGAGTGGAGGAAGCCCTGAGTGAGTGAAGTCCTTAGTGAACGTGGTGTGCTGCTGTCCTGGGTACGCCAGCCCACGCCCACCTCAGAGCTCTGAGATACTGGCAGTGCTTTCTTCTTAGGGTGAGGCTCAGGGAGATGACAAAGGCGTCTGCTGGTCCCAGATCCCCTTATTGATAGTGTGGATAGTGTTTGAAGGAAAAAAAAATGCCTTTGATGTCTTTTTCCCCCTGGATTTTTTCTTTTTTTCTTTTCTTTTTTTTTTTTTTTTTTACCATCTGAAGACTGCTCTTAGGAGAGTAGCTCACCCTGCCTCCTTGATCCAGCTGCAGACCATAAACACGGGCTCCTTGCTTATCTGCAATAACCCCACCCCTCTGTTCAGCTGTATGCAATAGCCCTGCCTCTCCGTTCAATTGTATATAAGGAACATGCTGAGTTTCTGGAATGCTGTGGTTTCTTTATCAGAGAGCCCAGGCCAGTTAACCCCAGCTTTTCTGCATGGCTCTGTTTGTTTTTTCTTTATTCCCTGCTGCCCCAGTCAAGTCTGTCCCTGGAACCGTATTGGACAAGGCCGTATTTTAGACCTACCTGTGACTAGACAAACTCCACCTCCCAACCCAGGTTGTTTATCTCATATTCTTTATGTGTAAAGTGATTTTAGTAATTATTTCTGTGTTTCCATGTTGCTGGCTTATTTTTTTAATTGGATGCATAAAGTTTTACAAAAGTCATATGGAGGATTTATTTCTTATCAGAAAAGTATCATGGGCCATTTAGGCTGCTTATGCTTCTTAGTAATTCTCACCACTTTCTTGAAGGAAGAGCTCCTTGAGGGTATAATAAAGCATATGGACTCATTGAAGAAAATGTACAGTAACTTTCCTAATATATATTATATATACGTCAATTATATATCATATATATAGTATATAAGGTATATATATATATAAAAGCGTTAATGGAGTTAGCCTACAGTGGAAGGAGAATGCCCCAACTACATATCATATGCAAGCAAACAAAACCTCACAACTTGTAATGAGCTATTCCTTCTTGACTTGATGGCTAATGGAGTCCCATAGACCCACAGGCATTACAGGCTACTTCTGTACTCTTGGTGACCCTCCAGAACTTGACAATAAGAGCCTATTGCTGAAGATATACTACATACTCAAAGCTTACAACGTGGACAAATCACTCTGGCACTGGCCTAGAAGCTTCACCTAGGCTAGCCAGCTTTCGTAGTGCTGAAAAGTGCTAACCACATGACCAGAGTAGAAAGTAGGCGTGGATTTTCTGCCCAGCAGTGAACTCCGTAAGTTAAAATAATGGCTGGTTTGACAAACTACGCCCAGTGTTGGTGCAACCATAGTACACATGGGAATAACCAATCAGTTTCTGATTGGAATAAGGTCCCCTCCATGAACAGAGTCTACACCTGGCACTGTTTATGGGACTGACAACCTGTGGCTAGATAAGTCATAGGTCCTAGGGGAGAATCTTATATTAATATTCTGCTAAATGGATAAGGTGGACTTATTGCTATATCCATAGACTGGTTCACGTCTCAACCCTCATCAGAGAAACTTCTTGAAGTAGATAGCTACTGACACAGAGGCCCTCAACTAGTCAACATGCAGAGACTAAGACTAAATGTAATGTCTCTATCACATCTATGCCCCCACCCAAGGCTCCAGAGTCTGTGTGACTCTAGAAGGGGCAGAAGATTGTAAAAAAAAATCTTAGGTGGTTGATCACTTCCAGGAAACAGCATTTTTTCAGACACAACAGGACAGCTGGACTTGCATCGATTGTGGCAGCTTACACAAGACCCCTGTAGACTCAAGGCTGACAGATGGCAGGATGGAGAAGGTGAGGAGAGGTAGGCAGTAAGTCCCACCACCAGATGAGGGGCTCCCAGCATTTGATAGCTGCTATGAGAGAGTCAGGCTTTTGAATGGTGTGCTCCCTGGTAGGTTAAACACACACCAGGGCAGGCCCCACTACCAAGACACGTTGGGCAGTACAAAACGGACTCCACGGAAAAGCACAAACGAGAGACTCAAATCTCAAAATAGGGAGGGAGATTGGGGGATGGAGAGGGTAGAAATGAGAGAAGCTCATGCTTACAATGCATATGATCAAAATGCATTGTAAAAAAGTCTCAGAGAATTAATAAAATATTACTAAAATTAAAAGCCACGTTAACATGCTCACATAGTTTGGAACAATCCATGCTTGGAAGATGTTTCATATTCTACCTCCACTAGGGTTCCAGCATGGCTCAAGACCCTTTTACTGATGACAAATAATTGCACAGTTTTTGTATGAGAATACACATTGCTCGACTCTGGAGAGCTACCCAGGTACGCTAAAAGTTCTTACTTCATCATTTAGTCATCTCCAAGGTGTTTGATCACGTTTGCCCTGAACCTAAAAAGAAAGTAAGATGAAATACGCCATGTCTATTTTGTTATTAAACTCGAGTTCAGTATTAATAATATATCAAGTATATTATGAGACAGAAAGTAGAGATGATAAAGGAGTAAGATGAAGATGAGAGAAAAACTTTAATTATCTTGCTAATTATGATTACATCATATTATCAATAATGAATGCCTCAACATAAACTGACTGCTTAAGTCAGAATTCATCACGAGTGATAGTTAATATCAATCTATATCGCAAGCAGTCTTGGGTAATTATGGATATTTCTGACCTGTTTCTTATAAGATCTAATTAGACCCACATTGTTTTATTTCTCAACATGGCTGGCAATGAATTCTTAGGGGCTAAAGTAGCAATTTGGAGCCTGATTTTCACCTGTGCCTGCTGTATTGCCATCTCAATCTTTGATTTCTTTTCAGAAATCTTTTAAAGCCAGTCGCTTCATAAATAAAAGGGATGATTGGCTAAAATTAGAGACAGTAATGTCATCTGTGAATCCATTTAAGGAAGAACCTGTAAACCTGAGACACTGTCGATGCCTAAAGAGAAGCCAGTGCCAATGAGGGAAGCAAAGTTGTGCCAGAATCCCTCCTGCCTATGGTAACCCTCTTCTCAGTGCTCATTCGGTGCTGCGCAAGGCATAAGACTTTACTTCAGAGGCACCTAAAGACTCTACAGTCAGTGAGTACGGTTAAGTATAATACCCTTTTTTTGGGGGGGGGAGGGGTTTGTAGCAGCATAAATATTTTAAGATCATGAAGCAAAAACAAAGATTCTAGTGAACTCATATTACAATGAATTGCTTTGCTTTCTTGATTTCGGAGAGCACAGTTAAGTACACTACTTACCCCCTCTTATCATATGGATTAGAAAATGGGGCTGGTGTCACACATCTCATTTGGTTAAAGGGATGAAAAGATATATGTGAAGGTCTTGGCCCAACTTCTAGCCTGGATTTAAAGGACAAATAAACAAAAGATTCTGTCAGGACTATTGGCACACCTAGCTGCCAGGTCTGTACCGCTGTTCCTTCCAGGAAAAGTTCAAACATAAACAAAACTTCTTGTCAATACTTTTTATACTAAAGTGTGGCTTCTTCTCATCTTTTACGCTTCCAAATGAAACAAACAAACAAACAAAAAAACCCAAACATTTTCAAGTCTTTTTTCTGCTTGAAAACTATCATAAGATTGTGAACATTGCATAATTTTGTGTTCATCAATATGATAATTACTAGTGGTGAATTCTCAATGTTGGATAAATTTATTAAACATTTCTTATCCTTTCATTCAACAAAGTGGTGTGGGTTTTTTTTTTTTTTTTTTTGGTTTGTTTGTTTTGTTTTACACTGTGCTAAGCATCTAGCTAATTGCTGGGGGTTTCCATGATAAACTGAACGTATTCTACACCCTCCAGGCACTATTGGAGGATACCAAACAAATAATTGCCTCAAAGTGATAAGTACTCTAATGGAGGTACACATCGGCTGCTATGGGGCCAGAGTAAGACCTGTATCTTTTCTGTGTGCAAGGACACAAGAGTCACTAGAAAGATGTTGGGTCACAGGTGAATCTTAGAGGATCTGAACTTAAGACCTGCATGCCAGAGAAGGAAATATGACCAATAGAGCTCCATAGGAACCTGCAGGTAGACCAGATCTCCCACAGGGCAGCATTTGGGGAAAGTCAACAAAGTAAGTAGACACTTATCCCTTCAGGCCCTTGAATGTCATGCTAAGTTTGAAGTTTATCCTAAGATGAACTGGGGATAGATATGGACTTTAAAGTAGAGAGTTACATGATCACAAAAAAAAATTACGATGGCATTTTGGAGAAATGATTATGGAGACACAAGATTTTCTTGAGATTGTTTATTAAGGGAGAAGAGAGAGAGAGAGAGAGAGAGAGAGAGAGAGAGAGAGAGAGAGGAGTCTACTTATGTAATCAATTTTCTTGCTAATTCTAAACTCTTCACTAAATTAAATGTCAGCTGTTTCAGTTTGTCAAAGTTCTGCTTCCATTACTACTGATGAAAGCCTCAGTCCTTACCTCAGCAGGCCTTACCTGCTCTAGCCTGAAGCTATGTAATGTGTCAGTCCACACTGATACTCTGTCAGGACTAGAAGCTTCCAAATGGAGTGCATTTCTGTCTCTCCTCACAAGGGTGTTGCAACCAGATACCAGCTTTCCAACCCAGTGTCTACTTTATAGAGCCATTCTCATCTGCCAAAGCAGACTTATGTAACAAGTAAATGTGGGCAAGTAGACATGAAAAAGCAACTTCCACCCCTTGGTACCAAGCTAGAAAGAGAAAAGCAACTTCAGAGAACACATTATGACTCATCAAAGTCCCCAAAGAAAAGCTTCCTGGGAATGGAGCATCCTGAGCAGCCTCTCTGAGTCCTTTTAGCCTCTAACCATAGTTGCTTTCCTCTGATTTTCTACAAAACAAAAGAACCTCTCACTTTCTTCCTTAGCATCATAAATTGTTACATTTTGCTTTACTTCAGAGATGAAGTTCATGGTATATACTCTACACTCATTTTTTTTCATATGAAGCAAACGCTGCAGTCTTTGCATTTCTCAAGAGTTTAAGAATTCTTCGGTAAAATTCTTACTTGCTGCAGTGCAAGCTACAAACAAGACAAGTCTTCAGAAGAGAGACCCGAAGGGAGAGGTGAGGCATTCTTAGGTCAATGTGAGGGGAAAGGGAGCCAAGTATCTATATTTAATCTGTACTCCCAACCACAGATTGTGTTCTTTCATTCCCATACTTGTGCATGTAATGTATGGGTAGCAACCCCTGCAAGTACTGCATCAAAATTTTATGTAAGCTGGAGAACACATCTAACAAAGGGAAGGTTTTCTCCTTACTTTCTTTCTGACAAAATACCAGAAGGAATGGCTACTGGCTTTAGCATCTTAAAGATGATGGTTGTTCTTTCTAAGATTTGTCATGGCAAGTGGAGGCGAAATTTTATTCACAAGAGAATAAAGGGAAAGCCATGCTGGTCATGGTGGTATACATGTAGTCCCAACAATCAGGAGACTAGGGTAGGAGGCTATGAATGGCAGGGCACTTTGGGCTACTAGAAGGAGAGGGAGACAGAGAAGGAGAGAAGAAAGGGAGGGAGGGAGGGAGGAAGGAAGAGAGAGACAGACAGAGAGACAGAGACAGAAAGACAGACACATATATAGAGGTAAATGGACAGGGAGAAATACACACACAAAGACAGATCGACAGACAGAGAGACAGACAGAGAAACAGAGAGACTGACAGAGACAGACAGAAAGAGACAGAGATATAGAGACAGAGACACAGAGAGAAATATACACACAAAGAAAGACAGAAACACATACAGAGGCAAATGAACAGGGAGAAACACACACAGACACACACACCACATACATACACACAGAGGGAGAGAGAGAGAGAAAGAGAGAGAGAGACAGAGAGACAGAGACAGAGGGAAAGAGAGAGAGAGAGAAAGACAGACACACACATACAGAGGCAAAAGGACAGGGAGAAATAGATATACACACAGAGACAAATACACACACACACACACACACACACACACACACGATGTGACATCATCAAACTGTTAAACTTGATCTGTAAAGTTGACATGTGAAGGAAACAAATTGGGCTCTTAAAGTTTAAAACCTAATCCTTGTTAATGAATAAAGATAAGCATTGTCATTAGGTTAAAGCCTTTTATTATACACAATTAAGTTTCTGGCTATATTTCTGTAAAGCTGGAACCTCTTAGGCAGTTAGAAGTTAGTATTTAGATTATACATTTACTACACTATTAATTGGGTTTCCTGTTTCTCAGAATATATTCCCAGTTACTGTTATACTGACCTGTTCTTAGGCAGAGAAACAATTTCTTACAACCTTTGCTACACACTTTATTCTAGTCCTTTAGTGTCTTTCGTTGTTTTGTTTTGTTTTGTTTAGAAGTTCACTTTGGGATCCACAGAAAACATGGAAGCCAAATTTAACAAGCAGGTAACAGCGCCTTGGAAAACTATAAAACTATAGGGTGTATGGATCACTCTCTCTGCTCTTCCTGCTACATGAAAGTAGAGCCTTTGTAGGGCTTCCTCCAGGCCTGGACCAGTGATGTAAACACTTCTTAATGAGCACATAGGAATCTGACATTTGCTCCCAGTGTTCCTTGTCATCAACATACCCAGTACCGAATCTTGAGCATCCCTTAGAATGGCACTTCAGACCCTGTTGCTCACACAGTCAATGATGTAAAAGTATAAAGCATCTTAAAATAGAATCTTAACCTAGGGTGGGAGGGATCCTCAACCAAATAGTCACAGTGTGCTTTGAATGACTAATTTAAGCTATTACATTGCAAAATAAGGAATAAATCATACTTTTCATAACACGACCACATAGGAGCAGTTTTAATTTTAAGAGTCAAGCACCTACATTAATCTGAGTCTAATATAATAGGCCCCTGATTTAAAATCTCCTAACATTCTTTCACACTTCATAAAACTAAAAATAAAATTGCCTCACCAAATAGTGACCTAGGGTCCGGCAGGCGCACTGGATTTCAAGGAAAACCGAAACACTGGCTCTCAAAAGCACTACGTGCAGGCAAATTGCAGTTTGTAGCCTTAATTGGTCTTAAATGTGGGGTGGAAGAGAGAGGAGACTCCAGTCTATAGAAAATGAGATTTATTTCCCTTTTTAAATCAAAAGCAGATCCCATGGTTCAGCTGCCCCCTGACTCTCCCGCCCCACCCCCCACCTCCACGGGCTTATTTTCCCCTCCCATATTCTTATGTATATTTCACTCGAAGATGACAGGTGACGGGAGGTGAGAGTGCTTCGTGCCTTTCAGAAGTAAACAGAGGGGTCAGGTGGGTTTATTTGGGTTTATTTATTTACTAGGCGTCCGGGCCTCTCTCAGCTGTTTCTCTTCGCTGGCATTTGGAAGCTTGCAGTCCTTTAGGGATGAGACAGATTTGGCAGGCTTGTTCTTTGTGCCGCCTCCCTTTTCACTGGGGGTTGGGGATGGGTGGGAAGAATGCAGATTTATGACAGCCTTGAAGGAGAGGGTGGTCGAAAAAGTTTCAGCTGGTATGATAATACCCATTTTTTTTTCCCACGGCCAACGCTGTGCCACAAACAGCTTGGGTGCCACCCGGAGCCCTGCCCCCGCCGTCCCCTCCCTTTCTCTCTGCAGGCTCGAGCTGGCAGGCGCAGGCACACTTAAATTCCAGCACGGTCTCCACATTCCCCCGAACTACTACGCTCTATTACTACGGCTGCCCTCCTCTTCGCTTCGGGGTTTCCCCCAGACTCCCCAGAGGAGCTCGGAAGGCTACTGCTAGCTGAGGGACATGCGGCGCCCGAGTCCAGCAGGGCTGCGGGCTAGCTGCTTGTCCTGCGCAGTTTCTCTGCTCCAGGCACAAACACGGCGGAGAGCCGGCGCCTCGCAGACACACACGGATCCTCGCATACAGTAGAGCTGTCTCGTTCCACATTCTTGCACACCGCCCCTTGCTCCCCCCGCGCTCCCGGAGTCGCTGAGCAGGGCGAGTGACAGGAGAGTCCCGCCAACCCGCGCCGGGCCGGGCAGGGAGGAGCGGCGCGCGGGGCCAACTGCGGCGCGTCTTCCGGCGCCCAAGGAGGCGGCGAGGGTGGGACACGGGGCGGAGCCCGAGTTTAGGAAGAGGAGGGGACGGCTGTCATCAATGAAGTCATATTCATAATCTAGTCCTCGCTCCCTCTGTTTCTGTACTCTGGGTGACTCAGAGAGGGAAGATTCAGCCAGCACACGGCTCGCGAGCAAGGTAAATATAACTTACAACTCCTTTCTCTTCTTTCCCCTGCTTCGGCCTCTCGGCAGCCGCCACCGCCGAACCCCTCCCGCACTGAGCCGCCTTACCCTGGATTATGCATCCTTAGCCTAATCATTATTTATTGTGCATGCTCGAAGACCAAAACAAACAGGCGGGCCAACCGCTACAACAACAACAAAAAAAAGCCCGCCTCTTCCCCGCGGGCCTCAGGTGGAATGCTCTAACGACAGCTCCCGGGTAGCGATAGAAGAAGCCAGAAAGTTTCAACTGAACCTCGGCGTAACAACAATAACAGTAATAATTACTACTTTAAGGGGACAAGGGGAAGAAATCCCAACATGCCACAGCCTTGACCCCGGGCTGGCTGACAGTGATGCGCTGCCAACTCAGGGTTGCAACACACTCTCGGCCAGGTTGCGTTCCCTGGTGTAGAGAGGGCTGGTGGCAAGAGGAGAGGGGCTTGGGGACCTGGGGCGGCGGGAGACTGGTAACGCGACAGTTCACCCAGAGCCATCCTCTCCATTAGAGTTGGAGGGGGAACAAGAAAGGAGGGCAAGGAAGCCCGGGCTAGCGGTGGGGTGCCAACCAACAAGGCTGCTACTCGCCTCTTGGGGACTTGTTAAAGGGCTCCAGTGCGGGGACACGAGCAGATCTTAGCGGCTGGAGTAGTCCGGGCTAGCGCACTGAACAGGAGGCGGCTACTACCGCGGGGCCAGTGCCTGCGGGCTCGGAGGTGTCACCTCCACTCCCCGGGTCCCCTAGGGCAAGGGAGAGATTGTTGGCTAGTGACAGGCCTTTAGAAGAAGGGGTTGCCCTGGGGGTTGTGGCCAAGGCGCCGCGAACCTCCTCGTCTGGTACCCGGAGGCAGAGCGGGCTGGGGTGTTGAAGTTCAGGGTTTTCAACCCGGGTCCCGTGCCTGAGGGTGGAAGGAATCCCCAAGGAAAGAGGTCCGAGGTGCCCACTGGGCTCCGTTAGCCTGCACTCCTCCTCTCTGGGTTTGTTTTCTTTTGCTTAGAGTCTTTCCTTAGCTTGCGCCAAGGAAGCTACGGCCCTGGGGCTCCTGGGATGGTCTGCGTGTCAGGGGTGCACAGGGACCTAGGAGAGCCGCGGCGGCTACGGGTTGGGGAGGCCATGATCCGGATAATCCTCTCTGCCTGACTGTCACAACAGGACCCGCGCACACCCGGGCAGCGGCCGTGGCGTTCGGCCGGGAAGGGGAAGGGCTGCAATGGGGAGGGAATGGGGGGTGGTGAAGGAGGGAGGCGGGGAGAGCCGGTGGGAGCCTCCTCCCCGCGACGACTTTCACCCTTTCCTTCTTGCTCACCGCTTTCGAGTTTGCTTTATTTCCATCCCAACCTACTTCACCCCTTCCCTAGAGCCCCCTCCCTCCCTCCTCCGCCTGGCCGCCTCCCCTCCCGTTGGCGTTGCAAAACAGGGCCACGCCATCTGCAAAGGTGTCGCGATGTACTTCCCCAAATCATCGGTCCAGAGCGCCAGCCCCTGGGCGCCCTCCAGCCACCAAGCGCACACCAGCATAGTGCCCCCCGGTGCCCCGCACCAGGCCGCGCAGCCTGGACGCAGTGACACCGCGCCGGGCGGGGCTCAGCGGTGCAGACTCAAGGGGACACCCGCGCTCTGGCCCGGGCGCTCGCGCCGGTTTCCGGTACCCGCTGGAGATCTTAGGGTGCGGGTGTCTGCGTTCACCCCCGCCTCCTGGATTACATTATTATTTTTATCCGGGTTGCTATTTGCTGCGGATGGTGGTGAGCGCGGGGCTGGTAGTACTGCCTGGGGGATGGGGGCGGAGGGAAGTTGGACACCAATCAACCCGGAAAAAAAAAAAAGTTTGGCAGGGCCGCAAGTCGGATGGAGGGGCAGGAGGGGGCGGCGGGCTGGCGCGAGTGTGCAGTGCGCTAGGGACTAGTGCGTGGCAAGCTGCGCTGGCTGCGACTACCGCCAGACCCCTCCCGGGAGCGGGACGCAGACCCGGCGGGGTCTAGCGGCTAGAGGGCGGGAGGCGGTGGCCGTGCGTGCAGCTGCGGCGAGGGCGAGTGCGTGGCGCGCGCGAGCCGCGGAGAATCAGGAAGTCACCGCGGCGAAGCGCACAGACATGTTTGATCGCCGTGACATGACGCGCGCGAGGGAGGAAGAGGAGGCGGCGGGGGCCGGGCCGCAGGCGCGGACCTAAGCTTTGGCGTGCACGCCGCTCCCTGGCCGCCAGCCCGAGCCTCCGGCCGTTCTGAGTCGCCCAGGTAAGGAGCCTGCTCCGCCCGCCTCCTCCTCCTCCCTCCTCCTCCTCCTCCTCCTCCTCCGCCGCCGCCGGCGCCGCCGCCGCCCGCGGAGCTTTCTAGGTCTTTCTCTGCTGACCCCCCCCCCCCTCCCATCTCTGGCTTGCCTTCCTTGCAAAGTCAGGCAGGCAGGCAATCGATTGCACGGAAAACTTTCCAGCGGGAGGCACCCGACGGGGGAGAAGGAGGCCTCTCCTGTAGCTGGCGTTGTCAGTTCTTTCTGCTCCAGGTCGGGAGAGTGAGTCGCTGCGTCCTGCGGCTGTTGCACGTTCAAACTTAGGGCCTAAACGTGCAAGATTTACTCCGTTAGGAAAAATAAACATCCCAAGCGTCTCTCTCTCTCTCTCTCTCTCTCTCTCTCTCTCTCTCTCTCTCTCTCTCTCTCTCTCTCTCTCTGCGGAGGAAGAAGGTGTGGGAGGGAAAGCGGGGGTGTAGTGCAGAATCATTCCTCATTCAGTGTCTGCACCGGGTGTTATGTAATTTTAGTAGCACATGGGTGCGAAGCCCACACTGGGCTTCTCCCTCCTTTGTTTATATAACTTTTGGGGAGTTTTGCCAGGCTGTGTCCTTTTTCCCCTCCTCCCTAGTGCGATGGAGGTTGGTGCTTTTGGAAAAGCCAAGTGGCCTGAGTTACCAGTGTTTTGTATTAGTGTCATCATTGAGTCCTTTCAAGCCATCACGTTGGCACGAATTCTTTTGTATATATGTATAACATTGGAGCAGTAGGAAGACGTTAAGGACACAGGTTCGTTTATTGCGCTCTGTGGTAAAGTTAAGGTTTCAATTAATTTTCAAACTTTTCACCTGGTTTGTTCGCCTTGCTTGTGGGAACACCTAAGATGGTTTGAGAGTTGCCTGGGGATTTGGATAGGACAAAATTCCTGTCCAATTTCCCAGGACTCAGAAAGCAGTGAGAACTCTTCTCATATAAAAGCCACAATCGATGTTTTGTGGGCATACACTAACAAATTCATACTCCAGTGTTTTCAGCAATATTTTCCTCTAAGTTTGTGAGGCCTTACCTGAAGCTGCTACCCACTCTGGCTTCCGGGCTCCTTTTAAGTACGAACCGGTGAAGGCTTAGGAGGCGTGGCTGGGTTGATTCTTAAGTGGCATTATTATGCAAATAGGAACACACTTTTTCTTTTCAGAATCTAATTGCCCTTTTATTCCAGCAGGCTTGCTGACTTGCTTTTAAAATACTGCCTTTGGATAGTAGAGGAAAGGAACCCAAAGTGGGGGTGGAGGATTTGGGACCAAGGGTAAGGGTAATTGGGTTGAAGTACAACTGTAAACACGTATGGAGTTGCCAGAATGAAACCCGCTTTTTAGTACAGTCAGTACACATTAAGACAAACATTTAAACACAAAAATCCTTAGGAATGGGTTTTTTTTTTTCTTAAAAGGCTACAAAATGCTCTCTTTCCACTACTGAAAAAGGTAGCTTTAAAGACACCTGTTAGGTCTCTAAGACAATTATTAAAGTTGGTTGTGGGGAAGATAATGTACAGGACGGAGGGGCATCTAGTTTTTGTTTGGGCCTTTAAAAAGAGGTGCCATTTTGGTAGAAAATATTTTTAAATGAGTTAGGATTTAGGGTGTCAGAACGTTTGACAGAGAGGAAAGGAGGAGCCCCTCATGCCATCTTTCTCTCAGCCCAGCTTTGGCTCCTGGCTGCACTGTGGTGTCTCATAGAAAACACTTAACAGAGAGTTCAAAGCAGCTTTAGATCTTTTCTTTTGTTCTTTGGTAAAGTAGGGTTTTCCCCCCCTCTTTCTTTATTTTATTTTTTTTCTTTTTGCATTTCTGGTCAAGTTTCTTGAAAAGTGCTCTGGCCAACACCTGAGGCTTAAAATTGACTGCAGTAAAAGCGTACCTCTTGTATGGTTAGTGTTTGATTTTTTTTTTTTAAAGTATTCTGGATACAGTATACCTAGAAAGTAACCACTTTGCAGGTAATTATTTAAAGCTCTGTTTTTCTGTTTAAAATAAACTGTTCTGCCGGTGGGGTTAAAAAGCACCTCTTTCTCTTCTAGAGAGCAGCTTCCATACTCTGTAGTACTGTGATATTTTGACGT
Source organism: Acomys minous (assembly GCF_964271855.1). Taxonomy (NCBI): domain Eukaryota; kingdom Metazoa; phylum Chordata; class Mammalia; order Rodentia; family Muridae; genus Acomys; species Acomys minous. The sequence continues at coordinate 33,231,949 of NC_140484.1, read as the reverse complement.
TTCATTTTAACCACTCATTGTGTTTTGGAGGAGGATGGTAAACAGAGAAGTTTCATAAATTATGAAAGTGGTGCTGTCCTCCAGTGTTTCCAGGTTTGTTTGTTTTGTTTTCTCTCCCTCAGAAGCCTTTCTTTGTAAACAAGGCCTTTGTCAAACTCCTAGGTCAGCAGCTTTTGCTACTCTGGAGAAATAATAAATCACTACTTATGACATTTTGACATGCTTCCTTGAGGATGGCTGACTTATCTCAGGCACCAAGCTGAGGACCATTTCACAGTCTCAGCATTCTGAAGGCCTGCCAGCCAGCCTGAACTACCAGGAGTTTTGATTCAAACTGTTTCTCCTTTAGATGCTATGTAAGGAAGCTGTGGACACTGAGTCCGTTTGCATGAGTGGCCTCAGAAAGCTGCAGGTCACAGTCCCGTCCCCCACCCCCCCCCACCCCCCGTGGTAATTTTTAACAAACAAATGAGAAAATGCCCCTCATATGAAAAGCCAGATTTGGAAGTTACTTTTATGATTTTTTTTTTCTGTCACCATTGGAAAATTGTGTGTGTGTGTGTGAAACTTTTAATATCTAGCCAGTAAATAAGATTACAAGCCATTACATAAGTATGGCAGAGTGTTTAGGAAGTTGTGAGCCTTTTTTTTTTCCTATACAGAAAGTTGTGACTCTGTGTTTACCACAGTTTATGAAAGAGCATATTTATTTGCCTAAGATATTTACTACCAAGTTAAGTGAGATCTTGCAACCAGGCTTTGGAAAGACTTTATGTCTCTGTTACTCTTTATTATAATTTTATTTGTTCACACTATTTTAATACCTTTCCTTGAAAGTCTTCAGGATGCATCAGCACTTTCAAGTACTATGGTTTATTTTTTAAATATAGTTTGAATACTTGAATAATTATACTTCAGCAAAACATATAAGGGATCTAATAAAAATTCAGTAGCTAAACAGTGAGGTTTTAAAACACTGACTAGAAGCAGCTCATTAATTTTTGTCACATGATCACCTAGAGTGATGCATTGGATGAGGGTGTAGATTTTGAGTTTTTGTTGGTTTGTTTTTCGGAGACGAGGCCTTATATATGCCAGGCAGGCCTGGAACTCACAGTCTTCCTGCTCCTGTATCTCGACTGCTGGATTCAGCTGTGTGTCACCACACCTAGTGCTAAGGATGGAACCCAGGGCTTTGTGTGTACCAGGCAAATACTCTTAACAGAGCACCATCCTTCGCCCACGATTTATTTCTGGACTTCTAGGAAACTTCATATGAATTGTCATATTTTACTGGTTATATGAGGCCTGTGGGGCAGTGTGACAGGTGTAATCAATCAGCATGTAATTCTGTGGGTTTGTCTTATTTTTTGTTTGTTTGTTTGTTTTGAGACAAGGTTTCTCTGTGTAGACTTGGCTGTCCTGGATTTGCTTTGTAGACCAGGCTGGCCTTGAACTCACAGAGATCTGCCTGCCTCTGCCTCCGAGTGCTGGGATTAGAAGTGTGCACCATCATACCCAGCTATAATTTTGTTGTGATTTAAAGCATCTGAGAACACTGCAATTTTCAGATGGGTAAGCACTGGGCTTGTTCACCCACCAGTGTTATGTTCTACATTTGTGCAAGCACTACTGTCTTAGAAACTTTTTAGGAAAGTGATTTAATCCAAGTATGGTCTAGGGTTTGTAACTGATGAATGGAATACCCAGACGTTGAGGCTGAAATTAAACCTAGCTTAAAAGCCATTAAAGTGTAATTATAATCCCCTCTTACTTTTTGAAAAAAAAAAAAGAAAACAACAACAACAACAAAACAGCATTTGTGAGTTAAATTATGTAAAACAAAGGGAGAGGAGGAGGAGGAAGAAGAGGAGGAGGGAAGGGAGGAAGGAGGATGAGGAAGAGGAGGAGAAGGAGGAGGAAGAGGAAGAGGAAAAGGAAAAGGCTGAGAAGGAACACTAGTGTATTGGTACCAAGACTACCTGAAGGGGGTTCTCTGGGTTTGCTCTCCAGTTGTGCGTCTCTCCTTTGGGATGCTTGTGCCTTTCTTTGCCTGCTGGATGTGGTGCTCTGCAGTTTCTGCCACCCTCCTGGGAGATGAGCCATCCCTGTGGAAACTGAATGTCTGCAAGGAAAGCCTCTCCTGCCCTGAGGCTTTTTAACAACTGGACACATAATAGCTTGGCAAATATTTGCAGCTATTCTGTGGTTTTGCTGTTCTGTTCTGAAATGCCATTATGCAAAGTCCGAAATTCTGCTTAAAAACAAGCACTGGTCAGTAAGAAGCGACGTGCTTTCCAGAATGTACCTGGGCATCTAAAACATAGGAGTAGCAGCAGGACCTGGTGAGCCCCATGACAGTTCTGGGCCCAGCTTTAGGGTTGTGGAAGGACAGAGCAGAGATGGACGTGGTAGATGCGGGTCATCTCAGATCAGAAGAAAGCTGGAGATCACAGGGACTAAGCTTGAACAAGTCTTGGGGAGACTACTGTGCCTGTTTTGACCTGGTTACCTGGCCTAAGAGGGTCCCTTAGGGAAGAATTTTACAAGCTAAAACTCGGGAGATTGTAGAAAGCCATGACTTAGAGGCTAGAGCTTGAATCTCTTTTTCAGTATTGTTGGAGGCGTGTTTCTCAAAATTCTGTCTATCTGTCTATAATTTTATTGTTTTATGTTTTGTCTGCATGTATGTCTGTGTACTGTGTGTGTGTGTGTGCCTGGTACCCAGAGTGTCAGAAGTTGCAGTCATGAGCCATCCTATGGGTGCTAGGAATGGATCCTCTGGAAAAGCAAGCAGTGCTCTTAACCACCAGGCCATCTCTCCAGCCCCTCAGAAATCTTGAGCCAATGGTAGTGATTCAGGACCAAAGTTCTATTTTGGATTAATCTGGTAACTTGTATGTTCCAGGTCAGGGTGAGAGATCTTAGGAGGACCCTGGCCGTAATGAGCATTTGCATGTAATAAGCTTACAAGGTATCTGCACACCTTATATTTTACTTGGTTTATCTCAAATCTAAAGCTTGGTATTTGCTTTCTAGTGTGCCTCTGTGGTAGGTAAGGAACTTGCAACCCAAAGAGGCTCAGTGGACCTGTGGATGACACACTTATAAATGGCCACAGTCACGGATTTGAAGGACTCACTGTTGAGTTCTGATTGTGAGTTTGTCAGGCAGGGAGTGTTGGGCATATTGCCGATCAGTTGGCCTAGGGGTGTAGCTTAGTGGTAAAGAGATTGCCTAATGGGAGCGTGTTAGGCTCATGTCCCAGGTTCTGTCCCCAGTGCTGTACGACACTCCATCACATATATAAGCCTGGTTCACTCTGCACATAAACTGAAATGTTGAGGTTTACTCCTAAATAGAAGTTGTTGTTATTATTATTATTATTATTATTATTATTATTATTATTATTATTATATTTACATTTGTGGTTTGCCTCCATCTATGTCTCTGCCAGGGTTTCAGATGCCCTGGAAGTAGAATAACAGTTGTGAACTGCCATGTGGGTGCTGGGATTTGAACCCCGGTCCTTTGGAGGAGCAGTCAGTGCTCTTAACCACTGAGCCATCTCTCCAGCCCCTTGCCCATCAGATTTTAAGGCATGCATTTTATACTTAAAAAAAAAAATATGTTTAGTGTACAGATGACATTTCCTTATTAGAACCCATTGATTGTTGTCAGCATCCTAAGACGAGATTGCTCTGGAAAGGAGCTTTACAGGTGTCTGGGAAGGACGGGCAAGCGTACAACATGCGTGAGTGGCTCCATTGCAGGATGCTGCCCGCTTTGAAACCGGCTTTTGTCGCCTTGGATTGCTGGTTTCTTTTATGGCCAACTCCCTAACAGTGTGTGCTTACCTAGACTTTAGAAGTGAGTTAACCTTTGCTGGTCTGTACTCCCTGAGTCCCAGATTAGAGAAGTGTGTTGTTTCTGTATTGAAGGGGCCTCTTGCATATTGGATTTTCTGATAGACACCCCCCCCCTTTTTTTTTTCATGTGCGGAATATTGTCCATCCTCACTGGTTTGGTGCAGAGTGCATCACAGGTGGACTTCTGTAGGGCGGTGACTCCAGATACCTGGGTGGGGGTGGGGTGACAGAGTGAGGTAAGGATCCTGCACAGGCAATGCCTGGAGCCTACAGAGGTGGGGGTGAGGGCGGGGGCGACTAATTAGTGCAGCTCAGTTTGTTGTTATCATCCTTGTGCACCAGGCTTCCTCTCAGCCTTTGCCAGGTCTACTCTGAGCAAAGACGGTCCCAAGGCAGTTTATTTAAAGTCAGGGCAGTAGCTCAGGCATGTCCTAAATTTGTTTCCCTGATTGAAAGATGAAAGAAAGTTCACAGAAGCCCAGTGAATAGAGACATTTTCCTCCAAGTGTTTCTTAAAACGTAGATGACTTTGAGATGAATGGCAAGCCAACATGAATAACCATGAGAATGGGTTTTCAATGCTTTCCTAGGGTTTGTGTGGGCCAACTTGCATTCACTTTAGGTACAGTATGAGTTTTTAACACCATCACAAATCATATTGTGAGTTGTTTATAAAGTTACACGTCTTGAGCCAAATAGCAGTGTGGGTCATTGTGAGGTTTAACCTTGAGGCAGACAATTGTGGCCTCTGATCAAAAGCTGCCTATGCAACTTAACTTCCTTTATCTTCACTGCAGTCCTATGCACTGCCCACCTACCTGCTCTCGGGGTGCTCTGTCCAGTTCTAGGCAAGTTGCTACCTCTTATGAAGGATTTCAGTTCCTCTTTAGAGAAGGGTACATGGAAAAAAAAAAGCAGCTCTTTCTGACCAAAGGCTTCTGAGTCAGCAGACAGACACAAAAGGACCCTTATCTGGATTTATCTCCAAGTCTCTTGTAACAGCCTGAATGCTTGGAAAAGGCTGCGTTATTCTTAGGCCTTGGACTAAGTTCTTATTTACGATGGTCCACCTTTAGCCTGGCCCTCACCCTCCTCCTGTAAAGTGAGCTGTGAGAAAGCTTGGCTGGGGACTTGGGCTTTCTCTTGCTTCCTTAGGAACTCTGGTGAAGAGCATTTCGAGAGGTGCTGTCCAAGTTTGTGAGCACTCCCCAGCTCTTCTCATCTCTAGAAAGTTTTATATTTTGTTTTTAAACTTCAAAGTCTAACCACAGTATTGCCATCTCTAATGAGCCTTCCCTGTGTCCTTTACTCCTCTTCTGAGTGTCATCCCTCCCAACCTATTGCCCTGGGGACATTGAGCTATTCCCTTACTAGTTTTGAAGAATTTTTTCTTTTCTTATTGCCATCTATGCATCTAAGTTTCCTATTAGGTGTTCTGGGGTCTAGAGTGTGTGTGTGTGTGTGTGTGTGTGTGTGTGTGTGTGTGTGTGTCCCCTTATTGTTCTCCTGTAACTTCCCTTTGCCTGGGACACCAAGTAGAGTTGAGAATGAATATATAAAAGTGGATCATTTGGTGTTGGACTGAGGATCTTGGCCCTTCCAGGTAATGATGTTTTCACCTCAGAATCTCTTTAGGCCTTGGCTTCTCTTTACTTCATCCCCTGATAAGTAAATATACTGTCCCAGCCCAGTCCTCGCCGTTGCAAAACACCTCTGCCATTGTTTCCACCATCTTTGTCCTTTGTCTCCCACTTTCTCCCTTCGTCTGGCCCCACAGTGGAAAACATTACAGAGGTGCCGGGCTCAAGCCAAGGCCTGTTATCCTGAAATCAGTGTGGTCAAGACTGGAGAGTGGCCAGCTGATCTGGCCGCATCCCTAGAAAATCCCTGTGCCTTCCTTTTGTCTCCAAAGCAGTAAAGAGGAGCTGGACATGATGGTTGTGGTGGTGGGCATCAGGGCTCAGATGGTGCATCCTTGCACGGCTCCCAGGGATGTGGACCCAACTGGGGCAGAGAGGAAGTGAAGAGATGAAGAACACACCTAGACAGTAAGCTGGGCTCGAGTGGATTGGGCCATTTTCTGGAAAAACTGTCGCACCCTGGACAGTCAGGATATTTATAATCTGAGTTGGACAGCAAAGCAGGGCTGTTGCATACAGATGGACCCTGAGGTGAGGTTATTACAGACAGATAAACAAGAGGGTGTGGGGGGCTTATGGTCTACAGCTGGATCAAGGAGCCAGGTTTGCTTAATCTCAGGAGGAACAGTCCCTGAAGGGGGGAGCAGTCTTGAGGTTATAAGCATCTGGGGTCAGGGAGAGAAAGCTATGGTGAACATTTTCTGCACACTGTCAATATTTGCACTATATGTCATCACTCTGAGCCTGAGACTGTGGGGTACTAGACATGGCTATGCCCGTGTGAACAGCACATGTTCACTCAGGATTTCACTTACTTGGGCCTTTCTCCAATGCCTAAACTCAGCAAGAAAGTAAAGGGCTCCACTAGCCTTGGTTGGGTGGTGGTAGGCTTGCCCTGGGAGATGCCCTGCTTGGTATATGCACTGAGAGTCAAAGAATAAAGTGCTCTGTGAGGAGTTTTGCTCTTGTGACCCATGTGACTCTGGACAAGCCAGGCCCAGCCTTCCTGCCTTCTTGCCTTCACCTTTGCAATGGGAGCCTGACACAATGTCACCTTAATTCAGGTGACTAGAATGGTTATGAAGCATATTTGGTGTGTACCCTACATGTAGGTAGACCCTTGGGATTTCCTGGATTGCAGTTAGACAGGCGCCTGAAGTTTTGTCTGGGTTGTGGTAGCTGGAGAGGCGACCCTTAAAATTCCTTGGAGTTGAACTCCTTTTAATATGCAAGTGGTGCCCAGCTTTTCAGGGGAGGAGAAAGAGAAGGGACTTGGGCTGACTGTGGGATTTGGGATTGGGGGAAGTGCAGCCATGCCTTTTATTTTTAAAAGCACACACTCCCCAGCTGTAAAGGCAAGAATGTCTGGGTGAAGAAGACAGGGTGTGCTGCTGAAGAATTCTTGCCAGGAACACGGTGGCCTGGCCCTCAGGGAGTCCTAGGCTGAGGCCGGGAGGAAAGAGGGGCTGCACTGCCTGTGTATGGGCGGCAGCTGTGTTCTGCAGCCACGTGTCCTTCATTGTTCTGACCACATCATTGTTTTTCCTTTCTGAGGCAATGTAAGCCTCTGTCCCCTGACCCAAAAATGAAGTAGACTGTCAGTTTATCACCTGGACAGAACTGTCACCCAGGATGAGCCCTGCCCCTCTCCCACTCCGCTCCTGTGATCGTCTCCCTCATCTCCACCATGGAATGCTTTGAAAGGATGAAAGGGGCAAGGGCTTGAATGGACACAAGAAGCTGAGCTAGCTGGCGTAGACTTGACGCCCTCATTGCTGACTCACTGATAAACTTGTTCCCTGCCTTGAGATACGCATCTCTGATTCGTAGCCCTACGCGTCTTTATGATAGTATAGGACCGTGCCCTTGTGCATTTGAGGTAAAGAGTAAAGTTGCCACTAGAAATGTAGAGGAAGAGGAAGATGAGGGCTGCTGGCCTCATCTTTGTGAGGCCTTCTTCACGTGTATACTTGAGTGATGCCCAGTCCTGGGTTTGGCATAGACGCCCATTTGGGAGTGTTAGCACGCTCAAGATAGGATGGGGTCTTTGAGAGTCTCTGGGTGGTGGTAGACCCCACGTCACAGATAGGTAGATGGAAGGGACCTGTGATATTGTCCCATCCTGAGCCTAGAGGGAGCCAAGGGACCACATGGAGAAAATGCTTTTTCAGGGCCCCAGGGTAGTAGACTCGAGACAGAACTCAGATCTCCAGATTCCCAGGTGAGTTGGAGACCAGCCGCCATCACCTTTGAGTTTGGAGTGTCTAGATCTTTCTCATTCCTTAGCAACATGACCTGGGGTTCAACTGTGCTGCTTTTCTTAGACCTGTAAATTTCATGAGTCTGTGGACTCTCTTATTCTGTCGTTCCCCCACACGTAACATATTCCTATAGTAACATTCCACTCAACGTGCTTTGTAACTTCCCATTTCCCTCCAAATATATTTTTTCCTCTTAAGAAGTTTTATTTTCCATTAAAAAAAAAAAAAGAAGAAGAGGAATATTTGTCTGGGGTTGTATTGCTTTACAATCTCAGAGAATCTTCATGAAAGTAATAATGCATGCAGAATACAGTCATGGTTTATACATATTGAAAATGTAAAACACAGAGGTGTAGAGGTATTGTGCTAACTTGAGTTTTTGTGTCTTCATTGTTCAAACTTGTACTATATTACCAAAATACCTATTGAAGCCAATTTCGCAACAAACTATAACAGGAACTAAGTAATTTCCTTTAATTCACTAAAAAATAAAGGGGTGTATCAGTTTGTTGATATACACAGCAGAGCGTTATAACTTGTAGTGCCTGTGATTTGACGTCAGCTTCCTAAGTTTAAAATGCTGACCAAACATGTTTGTGTTTATGTGAGAGGGAGGTGGAAGGCAAACACAGAAAGTATTTCTAGCAGGGCGCAGTGGCATACGTTTGTAATCCCAGAACAGGGGGAGGTAGAGGCAGGCGGATCTCTGTGAGTTCGAGGCCAGCCTGGTTTACAAAGTGAGTCCATGACAGCCAAGGCTGCACAGAAAAACCCTGTGTTGACAAAACAAAATAAAACACAAAACACTAACAAAACAAACAAGCAAAAACAACAAATAAGTTCTCTCTACCTGCTTTGTTAATCATACACACAAAAAAATAGTAATAACAACATTTGGCTCTTGGGGTATGAAAGGTTATCATTCATCCCAGACCCTGTGTGTGAGGAAGCACTTGTTTGGAGTTCTCATTTTAACCTCAAGTTATTCATCAAAGCGGCCTATATTTCTGCCTACCCTTTAAAGATTACTTTATTTACACACCTCAAACACTGGTTACCTTACGTTTTTATTCACAAAATTAATTGAGTCTACTTGCCCTTGAAATTTCACCTGCTGTTTGTTCACTGAGGAGTTGTGACATGGTCTTAGTCTGTAGCCCAGGCTGGCCAAGAATCCTCACTCTGTAGCCCAGGCTGGCAAAGGATTCTCAGTGATCCTTCCTCAGTATCCCAGCTGTTGGTATCCTCCATGCCTAGCCTCTGGTATTCTCTGAGCTCATAGTGCATTCAGCTAGAGGGTGCTGGGGACATGGAAGCGAAGAGCAAGGCTCTGCCCTCATGGGCCGTGCTCTCTAGAGATTTCAGTAAGAGGAATGGAGCTGCTGTGGCTTTTTGTACTTTGCTTTCTTCACCTCCCACTTTACTGTGGAGGGACTCGATGTTCTGGATGACTAGGCTGCTAGCCTAAGTGCCATCACCTGGGAGGTAAGCGAGTCACTTGGGGGAGCCATTCTGTATTCTGTTGGAGGTTGGACAGCAAAAATGTTTCCCCGTGTGCATGCGTCACTACAGGACAACTCCTGAACATGGAACAATTATTTTCATAGTGTCGTTTCAGCTATGTTGCTAGGGTCGTTGGTCTCTGCCAGAATTTGGAAAACATCTTATTTACTGATTTTTGACTTATTATTGGAATTGCAGTGACTCTGTCAGTCAGTCACTTCCTAGTGAGGCAATGCCAGGAAGTCTTGGAGACTGTGATGGAGTAGTGCTCTGTTACATCTAGAGAAACAGAATGCCGGCTCCCAGACACTATGGGAGCTATGCCCTGGCATCGCTGACCCGAAGCGTAGCACAAATCGTGGGTCTTAATAGTCTTGAGTGTTTTTGGTTCTGATACCTGTGAGGAGGACCACAACTTTGTCCATTTTTATTATCTTGTGTGCAGTACATGTGGTGGGTAGATAAAGCATGTAGCTGTGTGGTAGTTCTGGATTTTGTTTGTTTGTTTGTTTTACAAGTACTGCCTCATCTGATTCTTAATTATCAAGACAAGAACTTACCGAGTAATTGTCTCTGAGTATATTCAAACCCATATTAGTACGATCCCTATAGCTTCTTTCTTTTTTCGGAGACAGGGTTTCTCGATGTAGCCCTGTTTGTCTTGAAACTTGCTCTGTCAATCAACCAGGTGGGCCTCAAACTCACAGAGATCCTCCTGCCTCTGCTTTCCAAGTGCTGGGCTTCAAAGCATGCACCACTATGCTGTCTGTCTTTCTTCCTTTTTCTATAATTGGGACTTTTCTTTTTATTATCATTTTGATGGACTTGTATTTTTTCCCCCTTTAGCCATCTTGAGTTCTCTGTGGAGTTTTCATTGCCTGTTGGCTTATGAAAAGGGGCCTAGGTTGGGTCTTTCTTTGTAAAGGATTTTCTAGTCCAGTGCTTTGGGGGGAGTAAGGGCCTTAGTGACTTCTGAGGCGTCTAAACTAGTCTATAATGGAGAGTCTCTGTTGCGTTTAGTAATAAATTTCAGGCTTGTTTAGATTCTGCTTATGTGTTAAATTTCAGTTGCTCCAGTGAGTCTCTCTGTATCTGGGATGATTTATCATTCGGGGGAATCACTTAGTATGTTTTTTTTTTAAAACAAGTGGTCTTCATAAAGACTGGAGCCCAGGGTGATACATCACATGCCTTCAAACATCTGCAGGAGACAGGGCAGTTCTGTTTGACGTTAGTTACAGAAATGGCACCATCAAATTCTAAAAACTGTTTTATTTGGATCTTAACATCATGTTTAAAACATTCTTTTCTTTTCCTTTTTCACCTCCTTTTCCAACTTAGTGTCACTCTGCTGACTGGCAGAACCAGGAGAAGTAGATGTCCACACCCACAGACCCAGCTGCAATGCCCCATCCTGGGCCCTCCCCGGGGCCTGGACCCTCTCCTGGACCAATTCTGGGGCCCAGTCCAGGACCAGGACCATCCCCAGGTTCTGTGCACAGCATGATGGGGCCCAGTCCTGGACCCCCCAGTGTCTCCCATCCTATGTCAACAATGGGCTCCGCGGAATTCTCACAGGAAGGCATGCACCAATTGCATAAGGTAAGATTTTGTGCACTCTCTCCCACTTGACCTGTCTTCCCAGGCATGGTTGGACAGGATTCCTGATGACTCTCCCAGCTTTCTCCTGTTGTTAACATGTGGCTCTAGCTAGACATTTGTGTTAACTTGCGTGTTATTAAAAACATTCCTGTAATCCCAGTGCTTGGGAGCTTGAAGCAAGAGGACCATGCATTTGCTGCCAACCTGGACTATGTAAGGAGATTCTGTCTCAAGAAACAAAAACAAACCAAAACCAAGCCAACTCTAAAACAAAAACCATCCCCAAACTAATGTAAAACACACTTCCGTGCTATAGTTTCACTGTTTCAGATGGCACAGTAATAAAGATGCTGTCTTTTTAAAATATGAAGGTCCACCTTGCAGTGTGAAGAGGTTTGGGGATTAGTGGGTTAAAGGTATTTTGTTTTGGTAAATAAGACTTCCCTTCCTCATCTCTCATACAATTCATATCATCCACAAATCAATATATTGAAAATTATTCTTCCTTAAAAATGTTGAAATTTATTTGATAAAAGTCTTTAAGAGTGAAAGATGATAAAGCCGGGCGTGGTGGCGCACGCCTTTAATCCCAGCACTCGGGAGGCAGAGGCAGGCGGATCGCTGTGAGTTCGAGGCCAGCCTGGTCTACAAAGTGAGTCCAGGGCAGCCAAGGCTACACAAAGAAACCCTGTCTCAAAAAAAAAAAAAAAAAAAAGAGTGAAAGATAAGTGTATTTTTCTGAAGATATTTCAAGGCCTAGAAAGAACTCTCCCTCTCAACAGTTTAAAAGCACTTGTATCCCTGACACTGAGCAGCTCACACTTGTCTGTAACTAAAGTGCTAGTGACCTGGTGTCCTAGTGACTTTCTGACCTCCTCAGGCACCCCCACTTGTGTTCCGTACATGTGGTGGGCACTCATCCGTGCACACACAAATAAATGAATGAATACATGAGTAAACAAATATTCTCAAAAGACTTTATTAAAATTAAATAGTTACCAGGGAATTCTTCCTTTACTGGCTTATTGAGATGCACAGGTAGCTTGGGTTGGCCTGAGAATCCCCAGCAGTTCTGCTCCGTCTCCAGTGTGGCTCAAGCTGCAGTGAGGAATCTTGCGGATGCTCTGTCCCTGGGAGGCAAGCACTCTTACTCTGGTTCAGAAGATCTGCTTGTTCATTCCTAGAATCATGTCTAGGATCCTCTATTGATGAGACCTTGATATTTGCTGTGAAGGTGATCACACGGGTACCGTTTTTCATTAAGCCCTTATAGGAGATGCTAAGGACTGCCTTTCGGAGAAAGAAGACTCCTTTTGACTGTTTGCTTTGAGGGTTAGCAGTATTCAAAGAAAACCAGTGGAGGGTATCATGTGTTACTTGAAGGCCTTGCCTTATGAGACAAGTGCAGGCTTTACACCCCTGTAGATGGTACCACTTGTGGGGCTGCCCCTGTACCTGCAGCAGGTATAGCCAGGTTCTCTGGAGAAACAGAACAAATGAGATACAAGGAGATTTATCTTGAGGAATTGGTTCATGTGATTCTGGAGGCTGAGAAGCCACACAGTTTGCAATCAGCAGGATGGAGACCCAGGAGAGCCAGGGGTTTAGTGCCCATCCAAGTCCTGAAGTGGAATCAGAGAAGTCAATCCTGTAAGCCCCTAGTCAAAGGTCAGGATGCAAACTCCTAGCCTAGGTCAGAAGACTGGCCTCCTCCTGAGTGAATGAGATGGTGTGAATGGATTGATGATGTGAATGGGATGATGTGAATGGGATGATGCCTAGGCCAGGGTGCTCTGCTTTCTTCAGCTTACATTCAAATGCTTATGAAATCATGCTTAGCCAAGTGCTCTGGATACCTGTGGTTTAGTCAAGGTGACACAATTAAGTCAACCATCACAAAAGACAAGTGCTAGAAGATACATGATTAAAACAAAAGCATCGTCCTTTTATAGGACAGTAGGTCATCTTCAAGGTAGGACATTAGAACCCCAAAGGGATGGTCTACTAAACTAAAGGTTATTTGATCAGTTCCAAATCAGGACAGTAGTGTGCACTTATCTTGAAAAGTGGACCAGTATCAAGAAAAATGAGGTATACAAGCATTCAACCTCTTGCTTTCCTGAGAGGGGGACGCAAGGCAGGAACTACTGGGAGTGGAAGAGACCTAAACTGTGAGCTTGAGGAGAACAGACTCTCAGGAGATGGTTTCAGTGATATAGCTCCATATAATAGGGGAACAAAGTCTACTTAAACTTTTGGGGGTGGGTAGGCGCTTTCTGAGTGGGTATGCATCATTGGCCCACCCTGGGCTCTGGGGGATGCCTCATTTGCATAAGGAAAAATTCAAAGTAATGCCAGACTGCCAGACATGATTTATAAGGGGAGAAGAAGTTTAACTTGGCTACCAGGCTATAGGATCTTAGGGTGGGGGTAGGGGTTGGGGCAAAGGTGGAGTCTCAGGGGCCATTTGTGCCTGGGGCAGGGGGGCTAGCAATCCTGCACTTGTCAATCTCAGGATAAGGTTTGTGAGGTTTGGGTCTGGAGGGTCAGCTTCTCCTAGTGACACTGCTCCCTGGCCCCACAATACATGGTAAAAGTATGGTATCAGCACAGATATGCACAGACAGGGGTGTGGTTTTTTTTTCCTCATCACAGAACTGTACCATCTCTATTTATTATCCTGAAACATCCTCTTTTTATTTAATAATGTATTTCTGCAGTATCCCCAAGTTTGTATACTACCCCTTTTTCTTGTTTGTTTGAGATAGAGTCTCATATAAGTCTTCCTGGCCTTGACTCACCCAGAATTGCCTTTGACACGTGTCCTCCTTCCTTCTCTGTGCCACGGTGCCTGTTTATCTTGTCAAATATCTACAGAACTAAGCTCTTATTTTCCATAGCAAATCATGGTGTGACATCTTGACATATAGAAGTCATTGAATCATCTTGTCTTATGTTAACTTGGAGATTTTTTTTTCTAGATCTGTTCTGCTCTTGTAGACACTGAATGTGTAATACAGAACCTCAGGATGACCAGAGGGAAAATGTGGAGGACATATTTAAATAATATTTGTGATTGAATCATTTATAATTATGTGTGGGTGAGGTTTGGTCCTGTCCTGCTTTTTTATCGGGAAATTCTATTAATTGTTATCTCTTCTGACCCGTGCCTTCCCCCCAATCCCCCCTGTCTCCCTCCCTCCCTCTCCCTCGTTCCCTCCCTCCCTCCCTCCCTCCCTCTCCTTCCCTCCCTCCCTCCCTCTCTCTCAGTCTCTATATTCCTGGATACTCCTTTCTCTTTGGTGTTTCTCTTACCTGTGAGTTTGGCAGTTTTTCATTTTGAGCCTTGTGGATCTTGCAGTCTTGTTTTCCCTCCCTTGCAGCCCATCAGATAGCTTTCTGTGTGAGGACCTGCGTGAACCCGTGGAGCTCACACCTGCTGGCCAGATGCCTTTGCTTTCTTTCTTTTTTTCCCAGGCACTTGTGTTCCTTGTCTTCCTCCTCCATCTCCCTCTGAGTTTCAGCTTTTCCCTTTTCAACATCACTGAAAATAAGTAAACAAGTGGCCTACATACATCTGCTGCATGGCTTTGATTTCCTCTCTATTATTACTGCTTAACAGACTCAGTGACACTCTTTATACCAGATTCTTCCCATTTTTCTTCTGAACATCCTCTTTATGGTAAAATTTCCCTCTTTTCAAGTGCATGCTTTTGACTCGGCAGAAATTAACTTTCTTTTCTCCAAAACTGCAAACACTCATACTTTCTTGCTTGAAGTCATTTGGTTTTTATAAACTCTTGGAAATGTTCCTTTCAGGCTGTTTTGAAAATTGCTATTACAGTTTGGGGGAAGAATAGACTTTCCTTTCCCAAACACACGCTCGCTCCGCTGCCTGATTCTGGATTGGATTAACATCAGTTCGATGGCTATTTCTTATACATCTGTGGTGCTCTGGGCCTCGGGTCCGGTGTCCAGGCCTCATGCCTGTTATTTATTTCCAGCTTGTGCCTTTAGCCTCTTCTACTTTCCCCTGTCTCTGCATCCTCTCATGCTGTTTCTCACTCCCTCCTTTTTAGTATTCACCCCCCCCCTTCGCATCTCTGCCCCTTATGTTCTTCTCTTCCCAACTGCCATGGAACCTTCTGGTTCAACTTTTTAGCTTTCCTCACTTCATTCCTCCAGTGAAGAAAAATCACCAGGAAAAGAGGTCACCTCAGACATTTCACATAGCCTTCACTTGGACTCCAGATAAGGTCAATATGTAACGAGTTTCAAGGCTATCCACAGAGGTAGGAGAGTAACATTTGTCCACCATGTGAACAGCACTTCATTTTTTTGTTTGTTTGTTTGTTTGTCTTTTAGTTGGCAGGTTGTGGCCAATATTGGCCGAAGAATATAACTCAACATTTTTTTTTAAGTCTTTTTTTTTTTTTGATTTAGAGATGGTTTTGCTGATCTTATTGGTGTAATCTTTCTTCCTGTCGTCTTTAATTAGCAAGTACAAAAGTGGAGCAGTATAGAAAGGGTTGTGAATGGCTGGATCGTATTATCTCTAAAGACTTTGGGGATAGCTCTTTGATAGTCCTGTGAGAAGTCCTGTGCCTTAAAGAGCTGTCTGATGGGTGCCCTTTACCTGTTTCAGCCCATGGACGGGATACATGACAAGGGGATTGTAGAAGATGTCCACTGTGGATCTGTGAAGGCCACCAGCATGCGCCCACCACACCCAGGAATGGGCCCTCCCCAGAGCCCAATGGATCAGCACAGCCAAGGTTTGTGTCCTCTGCACACTGGATTTTCTCTTCATATCCTACTAAAGAAACATCAGTCTCTCCCGGTGGTAAATTAATAACAGCTTTAACCTATGTTTCCAAAGATGGTTAAATACAGATACTTTTCTTTCTCTTCACCCAATAGGATATTATTATTATTATTATTCATGTGCATTCTTTTATTTCCAAAGTCCTAGTAATTTTATCAGCCCAAAGCATCAAAGTATGCTACACAGAGCTTCGTGTCATTTATTGAGACTTTTTACTGTGATCCTTTAAGGTGAATGATGTCACTCCCAACTCATAATAGAGAAACCCAAAGTATAGGGGATTTCCTTATTTCTCTAACTGTGCATAGCCAGTAATTGATAAAAATATAAAAGGAATCTAGATTTCTCTGTCACCAATAGCACAGATATAGAAGTAAGATGAGCCAAACATTAGCATCCCTTGAGTTGACACTCTCTGTGTCAAAGGGGACATTTTCTGGCAGTGAAACCACCCGCCATTGCTGGTCAGTGACTCTGTAGGTCTCCTAAGCTTGCTGTAGCATCTAGGAACCTAGTGGCCTGAAACAAATTTATCCCTTCGTAGATCTATGAGCTAAAAGTTCATGCCCACAGTGTCAGGAGAGACTACTGTCTCTTAAGGCATCAAAGAAGGATCCTGCTCTGCTTCTGCTGGTTGCCAGTACACCTTGACATTCCTAGACGTACACACTGAAGACTCTAGTCTCCACCTTTGTTACCACACGGCATTTGTCTCTGTGTCTAGTTCTTCACCTGATATTTGGATCAAGGTGGACCCTATTCTAGTATGACTTCACCTTGATTTGGTGACATCTGCATCGACCCTATTTCCAGATGAGGAAACATTCACAGGCACAGAGGGTAGGATGTCAGTATTTCTTTGTGGGTAGCTACACACACAGTTCAACCCCCGACCACAGCTAATCAGTGTGTGAATTTCTTTTCTCCTTCGCGTCACCAATGCCATGTTTTCTCCCTTTGCTGTTGAAGGGCTATTAAGCTACTTCAGAGCCATTAAAATACACCATAGTCTGACTTCAGAATCACCATTGGCCATGAAGGTTGTGCATTAGTCTAGCGCCAATTGGCACTAGTATGTAGCCCTTCTTCCAGGACACATGTGGTTTATATGTCGTACATACTTATAATTAAGTGTGTTTCAGTTATTCCTCCTTTTCCGATGAGATTCACCATGCAAAAGACTTGGCTGTGAGGATTAGAGAACCATGCAGACAGTTGTTTTATTTCTGAAATACAAAACAAGCAGGTTACAGAGGCTGACATGAGTGTGCCCCTCCACTGTTGTCTGCAGTCTTGAACATCCCAGGGTCTGATCAGAGTCTTGGGAGCAGGCAAGCATAATTATCACAGATGACTCATGAAATCTTGACTTTGTAGAAGAAAAACAGCCAGAAGATTGAGGCCTTTGGCAGGATAGGATGGAGAAGTTTGTGCGGGAATGACTTATGGCAGCACCGCTAGGTTCGTCATGTAAGTTCTAAGGGGCAATGATGAGACCTCAGTTTTAGTATCTGGGAGGTGTGGATGAATTACATGCAGTAACTCCTAAAGCCAGATGCGTCTGCCTTTTCTGTGCCTGGCATTGCCGTACACCAAGAAGTGGCGATGTGTGAAAGTTGACACTGTGTGAAAGCCCTGAACAAACAAACGAAGATCCCTGAATGTTATCATTGAGAATAGTTTCACGTTTGTCTCTCCTAAAAATTATCTGATAGCTTGACTCCCCTTCTCACTTTAGGAATATTTTATTTACCTCTGGGCTATCCAGTATATAACTCTATGCACACTCAGTGAACTGTGCTCCATTAGCTATAGAAACAAATCATACAGCCAACAACCATCACTTTAAATAGATCCGTTTTTATATAAATTACATCAGCTGTAATTACTGGGAAACGGGAGGATCTTCAGTCAGTGGAGTCAGAACCAGCATGTAATATCACTCAGCAAAATAGTAAAGTGCACTGTAGACTGAGGAGTGAATTACTTAATTAAGAAAAAAAAAAGCCATCTTGGTATAATGCATTTCTATTCTATGTAATAATCGAAAAAGAATTTTGACCCAGTAATAGTATGTATCTTAAAAATCCTACTGTGGAAACTTCTTTCCGAACACACAGCTATAGAGGGGTCCAGTGTTGATCAGGAGGCTGCCAGCTTTAACTCATTCAGAACATACTAAGGGATTTTAGGGTACTATTCGAAGATAAAACCATTTCCCTTGGTAAATACTTGTGTACCTCATGGTCCTAATAATGACATTGTTTATTCCTAGCATAGTGGATTGAGGCAGCTTTTATATATATATATATATATATATATATATATATATATATATATATATATATATATATATATATACCTTGTGTGTAGAACGTGTGTATAAAGTTGGTATTTAAAATTTGAGATTATTAATAGGAGAAAGAAAGCTTATTGCTTCTCTCCAAGGTAAGGTGAAACTGGAGAGATAATGACTCTTGAAGACTAGTGAAGGAAAACTGCCATTTTTTGTGACACTTTTGGATGCTTAAATCAAAGAAAACTTCCAAAACAGTGGTATGTGCATCAACCAGTGTATCTTCATACAGGGTATCTTCACACAAGTATATATTCACTCAGAGGCAATTTCAGCTCTTGTTTTCTCAACTAAGGATAATTACCAAAATATGTTATGCTGATGCATCATTGAGATTCTGTTTTTCCTCAAGTTCTATGAGATGCTACTCATGTAGAGAAAAAAAAAATCCCTTTCTGTATGTAGCTGAACCACGGTCACAGTGACAGAATGATTCTATTATCATCTTCTGTACATTCTGAGAAATAATTTCTTCCCACCCCCAGCTTCCTTTTTTTTTTAAAATCAAATTTGAGGTAAAAATTTCTTACTTTATTGATTAATACTGCAGTATGAATTTTATTCTATCAGTTTCCTTCTTGTCAAACTTATCAATATTTTTCTGCATTGATTTCTCAGTGGCCGGGTAGGGTTAGTCGGCTTTTCGTTACTGTTACAAAATATTCCAAACAGTCCACCTGGAAGGAGGGAAAGGTTATTTTGGTTCAACTACAAATGTTTCAGTCCTCCTTGGCCCTGTGAGCTTAGGCCTGAGGTGGCAATGTAACTTATAAAAAGAGCTTACCTATTACCACCCCAGAAGCAGAGACACGGATAGGCAGGGAGGAATTGGGGTTCTAGTATTCCCTTCATAGTACACACCCCCCAATTACTTAACTCCTCCCAGCAGACACCATGTCACCAGTGTTCTACCACTTCCCAGTTGTGTCAAGCGGAGGCCCAACTTTCATCCAACATATACGTCTTTGGAGTACGTTCTCCAACTGTCAGTTAAAGAGTCTTTTGTTTTACTTTCAGAATTTTGAGTTCACCTCTTCAATGCAGCATTAGCTCAACTGCATAGCAAAACCTTATTCATGATTTAAAAGAGGGGTTTGATAAGCTGAGTTTATATGGACTTGTCCAATAGTTTAGACCATTGTAACAGGCATTCTGTGTCTTGTGAATGAATTTCTGCTTGACATCAGACTGGGTAGGCACAGGAGACTGGTGACTCGTCTTAACACCCCACCCCCCCCCACCCCCACCCCACCCCCCCACCCCCCCCACCCCCCCACCCCCGTGTCATACCTTCCCACTATGAAAATGTAAGTTTTCCTTCTTGTAGAAGACTCTGAGTTGGTAAGAAAGGTGATTAGTGGACAGACAGCCCTTTCGTACAATTAAAGGGTAAATATCAGCTTGATTAACAAGGAAAAATATTAATGGCAAAAGCTACGAATCTTACTGATACCCCAGTTATTGTTATAAATAGCAATGTGTCAGAGTATTTATGCTAATCTAACAGGCTGACTTCAGGGAGATTTCCTTGGCTCGCTTACATAGACAACTAGCACCCTAATCCTGGTGTCGTATGTTCCCCCATGAAGTAAGATTTCAGTATTGAAACCTAGCAGTCCCCCTCTGGGATAGGAGTTCCCCATGTGGTGTTTCAGTTTGTAATAATAAATAGAAGAACGCCAGTTCTTATCAGGGGGATCATGTTAACTTTGTCTTCTCTCTGCAAGTGGCAAAACCACAGATAAAAGTAACTAGCATTTATTTTTCTGGGTTTTAGAATGGTGGCGGTCTGTGGGGACCACCCACCTGTGGACCTTTGTGGATATGCAGCTCTCTTATTCTGAATTGACATGGGTTCAGACACACAGCTCTTATCTAGTAACCAGGCCTGTGGTGACCTTTATGAGAACTGTCAAGTGCACACACTCTGTGTTTGTCCTGTCTCGCCTTGGGATTCCTTTTTCCCTTTATTAAAATTGGTACTTTGTTTGAGCTTAAGCAGCTGTTGGAGTGCAATAGGCACTCGGTTCCCTTCTCCATCCTGGCTCTCCCTCTGACAACATCAGTCGTTGTGTTGTTGTTGTTGTTGTTGCTGTTGTTGTCATTGTTGTTGGTCTCGCTTAGCTCAGTATGCACACCACCTTCTGAGATAATCCCCTTGCAAGTTCTGTGTGTTTTGATTTTTTCTTCCACCGGAAAAATACTCTTTATTGCCTCAGTTTGTTTGTTCTTTTTAGTTTTTCGAGACAGGGTTTCTCTGTGTAGCTTTGGCTGTCCTGGACTCACTTTGTAGACCAGGCTGGCCTCGAACACACAGCAATCCACCTGCCTCTGCCTCTCTGAGTGCTGGGATTAAAGGTCTGCACCATGCCCAGCCTCAGTTTGCTTTGTTTGTTTGTTTATTTATTTATTTATTTGGCTTTTTGAGACAGGGTTTCTCTGTATAGCTTTGGCTGTCCTGGACTCACTTTGTAGATCAGGCTGGCCTCAAACACACAGCGATCTACCTGCCCCTGCCTCCCCAGTAGTGGGATTAAAGGTGTGTGCCACCATCGCCCATCCCCTCAGTTTGGTATTTTAAAACCCAAATTGGTGACTTCCGTTTTCATGTGATATCCATTTTCATGTGATTCAAAGGCCTGGAGACCTTTGAAATTTTAAATATTTGACATCACAAAATGTCTATTAGATTATTGGGTGCATGCATTGGGAGCCAGGACAGAGTTGACTTAAAGCCTGAGCTCTCAAGATTTACTTGTGAGGCATCGGGTAACTCACTGGGGCGCCCGCACAGCCTTTCCTTAGAATATGAGCTACCAGCATTTACTTTGGAGGGCTGTCCTAAGGATGGATAGAGCAGTGTACACCTCCCTATGTGCTTCTGGTCTTCTGTCACCTCTGTGCCTACCTGCCTGATGTCCACTGGCTGGCATCATCATCTTGATTCACCTTGGTCTGGTGACAGTTGCCTCACCGACAGTGGAACAGTCCTGAACACATATGACCCCCAGAGCATTAGTGACAGCTAGTGATTAAACCAGTGACGGACACTATAGGAGTCTGAATACCCCAGCTTCTTCATTCCTTCCCTGGAATAATTGTAGGTAGTTTATTTATCTTGTATCCCAAAGCTTCTGCTGTGGATTAATCTTCAAGGCCTGCTGCAACAGCTGGCTTGGTAATGCATTTTTTATTGGCTACCTTCCCTCCCATATATCACCTCTCCATGCTCTTCTCAGTGTCCCTGTGCCTCCCATATAAATTACCTACATTCAGTCCTTGAGTTCAGCCTGTTTCTGGACAGACTCGGTCGAGATGCTGTGCACAGTCATCGCGCGGTGACTGCAGCACTAGGCCCCCAGTAATTGCCAGTTAGTCACAGCTTGCATGATAATCGACTTGAATAATGCTTGATTTCTTCGTAAGACAGTGTTTATTCTGCACAGTGCCTCGTTAGACCTCTTCATATTTTGTTGAGTAGCTTAAAGGACTTCTGCCGTAGAATACTGCCCTTCATTGTCGTTCCTGCAGGTGTGGGACGGCCACTAACAGTTCGCCTTCTAGGGTACAAGTGGCTATTGATCACTTGAAATGTGGCTAGAGAAATTAAGATGTTCTGTGAAATGAAATACTGGATGTCAAACACCTATTAGGTAAAAAAGAACACAAAACAGCTCTTTTTTAAAAAGTGCTAATTTTATGAATATTAAGTAAACTTATAAAATTACTTTTACCTATTTCTTTGATCTCCTTAATGTACCTACTAAATGGTTTTAAATTATAGATTAAAAACTGTCTTATGGTCTAAACGTTTAAGTTGTATGCAGTTGTTAACTTCGTCATATCTTAAATTCCTATCATGTAGTGTTGCACTAGAAAATTACTAGAGTAATCAAGACTACCTCTTTCTCAGGGTTGTCCGATATAGCCTGTGATCTTGTGTTTGATTTTAGGTTATATGTCACCACATCCATCTCCTTTGGGAGCCCCCGAGCACGTCTCCAGCCCTATATCTGGAGCAGGCCCAACGCCCCCGCAGATGCCACCGAGCCAGCCAGGGCCACTCATCCAAGGAGATCTGCAGGCCATGAACCAGCCTAACAGAGGTCCCTCGCCTTTCAGTCCTGTCCAGCTGCATCAGCTTCGAGCTCAGATTCTAGCTTACAAAATGTTGGCCAGGGGCCAGCCCCTCCCTGAAACACTGCAGCTTGCAGTCCAGGGAAAAAGGACCTTGCCTGGCATGCAGCAGCAGCAACAGCAGCAGCAGCAGCAGCAGCAGCAGCAGCAGCAACCTCAACCGCAACAACAGCAGCCCCAGCCGCCTCAGCAGCAGGCACAGCCACAGCAGCAGCAGCAGCAACAGCAGCCGCAACAGCCAGCTATTGTTAGCTACAATAGACCATCTGGTAGGTTCATACACAACCAAATGGCTATCACTCAGGGCCAGCTTGGATAAGCAGCCTCTCACACACAGAAGCGCTTGGTTGGTAGAAACCAGGGGCTGGCTGAACCCTTTTCCATACCTTTCCTGTTCCATTGAGATTGGCTGAGATTCTTGGTTCCTGCTTTGAGGAATGCTAGAGCAGTGTTTCGTCTCAGAGACCCTCCTGCAAGCTGGGAATCTAGGGAGAAAGCACATAAGCACAGCCTCCCATGATCTTCCATTCTTTTTTAAGAGGTACAAGGTTGTCTGAAAGCCTATCAGTATACTCCAGCTTAGGAACCCCTGTATCTTCTGCATCCAGCTATAGAACTCCCTGCTCATATTGGCCCCCAACAGAGTCTTTCAATACTTGTTGACTTATTTATTTCTTACCCTTACTGTTGGAATAACATTTATGCATTTGATGAGACCTGTTGTTAAAAAAAAAAAAATCAAATAAAGACGCAGAAATCTGGGAAAGATTTTAAAAGAATCGAGAATCCAGGTCAGGGATGTAGAGCCCACAGTAGCCCCCACAGTTGCTGTGGCTGAGCTTCAAATATGACTGGAGTTTTCTGACAGCGCCACAAGGAGATGGGGTCATGTATCTAATTCTCACCATTCAGAGGGAAGTTGCTTCCCAATTTCTCAGAGGACGCAACGCCGTTCCTGGCATGAGAATATAAAGTAGCTCTCCCAGGTGTGATTATCCTTCAAATTACAGTCATTCCTTGGTGTCTGAAGCAGATTGCTTCTCGGACCCCAGCGGATACCGAGAGCCATTATGTTCAAGTCCCTTATATGAAATGTGGTGTAACATTTGCATTTGGGCTATGCATGTTCTTTCTGGATACTTTATCATCTGCAGATTATTTAGGAGAAATATTGACTATAATGTGAATACTATCTGAATAGTTGATATACTGTATTGTTTATGGAATAATGACAAGAAAAAGAAGTCTATACCCACTCTATACAGAAGTAACCCTCCCCCAAGTGTTTTATATCTGTGGCTAATTGAATTCACAGAGTTGACACTCGCAGGTATGGAAACCTATCATATGTTCATTATTACTGCCATTGTAATAGGCTTTGCATGGTAGAAACATTGGTAACATATATTCATAGCAGGGTAACAGATTCACATGTGCCTGTGTCTCAGGAGCTATGGTTACATAGCAGATGAAGTTGAGGTAGTCCTCTGCATGGCGTTTTGGAGGCATGGCTTGCTCATGTTGTTAGAAATCAGAGGTACAAGGGGCTTAGAGAGCTCTTCTATGGAGGTGGCATCTCTAGTATGCATCCCAAGGTAGCTCGTGGTAAAGGAGCTAACCCCACAAGCCTGATTGACTACAGGTTCTATCCCTAGAACCTACATAGAGATAAAAAAAAAAAAGAGAGAAATGACTTCATAAAACTGTCTGTCCCTTGACTTGTACATGCATGCTATGTCACCCATGACCTCCTTCCCTAATCAATCAAATCAAATCAAATCAATCAGTCAATCACGTTTTTAAAAAGAACTAGATAAACAGCTATGGTTTAGCTTAGGAGTGTGGGGAGTGTGGTGCTCCCCAGACACTGATACTGTCTCCTATGAATGGCTTCCACTCATTTGGGCAAACTGACAAACCAAACACTGTTAGAACAGTGAATTTGGGACATTTGTCCTAGGTTTAGGAACTTGGGTAAGGAGAATGGATTCTGATTGATTATTTTGTTTTTGTTTTTGTTTTTAGATATTTTAATTTTTAAGTACATGTTACTTTTTCTGATAGATTTAGTTTACAATAAAATAGTGATATCAGGAAGATGAACTCTTATTGTTGTAGGTGTGGCATTAGAATTGAGTCTCTTTACTGGGGAGATGGCTCCGTTGGTAAGAGGGCTTGGCTGTGCAAGCAGGATGACCTGAGTTCAGGTCTCTGGAACCTGTGTGAAAATCAGGTGTGGTTGTGTGCACCTCTAATCCGGATGCTGTAGGGGAGGGGTTGATAGGGAGACAGGAAGATTGCTGGTGCTGGTGCTGGCTACCAGCCGAGCTCTGTGTTCAGTTGGAGATCTCAAGGGAATGCAATGAGGCAGAGGATGATAGATGAGGAGACCCGTGTTTCCTTCTGATCTCCGCATGCCCACACATACACACAAAATAATTTTTAATGAGCCATTAAAATGAGTATTAAGCCAGCTGTGGCATATAGCTGTAGAAGCCTAGCACTTGGAGGTAGATATAGGAGGGTCAGAAGGCCACTTTCGTCTTCAGGTATATAGTTTGAGTTTGAATCCCAGCTTGGCATGCATGAGACCCTATCATAAAACTAAAGCCAAAACAGAAGCCCCAGAAAACTGTGTCTCATCGCCCTGAAGGCTGAGGCTTCCGGAATTAGGATGTCAGCAAATTTAGCATGTGCTGAGTCCCTACATTCTGGCTCATAGAAGGCACCTGTACTATATACACTTCCACAATGCCAGGGGCAAGAAAATTCTTTGTGGCCTCTCACATGGCCTCTGGTCTCAGTCATGAGGCTTTTCCTCATGGCTTAATTTCCTCTACCTCCTAATACTTGATCATCTACTTGAGGATTTGGATTCCAGCATAGAAATTTGGGGAGACACAAACATTTAGAAAATAGCATTGTGAGTTTCTTTCCTCCTATGTGTTTGTGTGTGTGTGTGTGTGTGTGTGTGTGTGTGTGTGTGTGTGTGTAAATTTTAAGACACATTCTTCCTTTGAAGACCTGACTATCCTTGTGCCTGTAGCATTCTGTTTGTCTCTGGGGTTACAAGCATGCACCAATGCACCGGCACTGTCAGTTTAGCAGTCGAATTCTTAAAGAAAAATATATTATTTCAGACCCAGATTTCTGAGCCTTTAGGATAGATAGAGGATCATATGGGACCAACAGTATGGCACAGAAAAGGGTACCCCAAACTCCATGCAGGGAAATGACAAGTTGAACCCCCACTAGATTTTTAAACTGTACAACTTAAAGCTCTGGGGAATTCGGCCAAATAGAAGGAACATGTTTGTGTGTCTGTAGCTCAGACCCACTGAGAAGCTGCTCGCTTGTTTGTGCTCCAGAACATTCTTGGCACACATCCCATCTCTGCAGCATGGAGAGCGTTCAGATCCAGACCCCCGCAGTTGTGACTTGGGATACTCATGTGCTTCACTGTTTCCCCCGAGAGGCTACCTTCTCGACCCACATTCTCAAGGCCAGGGGAAAGCTCTGCAAAGGATGTGGGGTGCCTCAACTCTTTCTTTGTGTGTCTGAAGAGTGAAGATCGTCCTGTCACAGATTGGTTCCAGTCTTACTCTGGACAGACTGTTGGCAGAATTGGTCATCTCCGTTTCCCTCATCTTAGTGCATGAGTGGTTTTAACAACTGGGTTTTACGCAGAGGCCAGCTGGTCACATCAAGATAGCTGGCAGCTGGGCAGAGAGGCGGGAACAAAGTGAAGCTCTCAAGAGGTAACATTATGGGATGTTGTCACATGAACACAGTCCACAATGCATGGAGCCTGGCTTGGGGTATCACCTGCCATGCCATAGGCCTCCAAAGGCATCAGCAGCTTATACATGACCATGACACAGCAAGAAAACATTCCACAACGAGAACACGGTAAAATGCTGAGTTTCTCGTTTGAGAAACCTTTCTACCCAAGGCTCAGATAATGGGGATGAATGAAGTGGTGACACTTAAAAGCTGCAGTTCCATGTAACTAATGTCTGCTGAGCTAACTATGCCTGCATTTCTGGGCCATTTCCTCAAAAGAGGTGCCCTTCTTAATTATTCGCCTCTTCGCCTGTTCCTGCCTTATCACATCCCTATCAACAGATGGACCACTCATGTCTTTTGTATGTCCCAGTTGACATGCTTACTAAGAAATGAAAATGTTTGGGAAGATATTGTTTTCTGGCCAAGTGGACAAGGAGAACATGGGTGAAAGAGGCAAAGAAATTGCTCTTTCTAAATAGAGCGACATGTCCCATCCCTGCTGGTGACAGGAGTGTTGATCCTTGTGCAGATATCTGATTTCATGGAACGGAGCACTTCACAGGATAAAGGTTAATTTTAATAGGCATTTGGGATAAGCCTAAATAATGGAAAGGTTCTTTTAAGTCAAATTTAAACTTTTTTATATTTTACACTAATACCCCCCTCCCCCATTTTAAAGCATGTTTGTTTGTGAATCCTATTAATCTTTCAGGAAAAAGACATTTTAGTGCATGCACTTCCTGGGGGTAGTTACATTTGTTTCCATTGTTCCATCGGTCTTCTGTCTCATTTCCTAGTGTACTTAATAAGCAAAGAGAACGCTTTACAGGGTTGGTCTTCCCCAGAGCTCTGCCCCAGAGCTAGAATTCACAGGAAGTGACATTGTTCTGCCTCAGGATGCCGGACTATACCCTGAGATACACTGAGTATGCCTGACAGAGAAGGCTGGGGGCTGGGGAGGGGCGGGGCAGCCTGTGTCGGCCAGCCTCTTCTCAAGCACAGCTTTGTCCTTGCTCTTGTGGGCAACACTGCAGGCCAAGGCACATTTCTCTTTTCATTTTGATTCCTGTTTCCTTTTAGGGATTAAAGCAGAATAAAAATGAGAACTGAAGTTGTGGTTTGGGGAAGGTGAGAGAATAACCTTATGGCGGTAGAAAAAAAAAAGTGTCCACCCCCTCCCCCCCATCTTAAATGCTTGTCCCCTCACTCCTCTTTTTAGGGTGTGTGTGCAGGGGGAGACATCTGAAACTTTTTGACATGCTCAGTTTAAATACTCTTGACTTATTTATTTTTTTTCAACCGGTGGAAATCACATTTCTGCTTAATGCACTGGTGATTTGCATGACCACCTTGTGTGCTGAGTGGGCTTTGAAAGTTGAAGTCCTTGTCAGGTGAGGCGTAGGTATTTTAGTGCCTTTGTCGCCCTGCTGCTTCATATCCGATGCGATGGGGTGGCCTCTGGGCCCTGAAGACCCCTCCCACTCCAAGCAGTGCTTGGTCCATACTCTGCAGAGCCACTGTGACTCCTACGGTAAAGGCTGAAGCAGAATTGCATTTTGCACACTGACCAAAAGCCTAAAATTGTCCTTGCTGGAGAGAGGGGAAGAGATAAGCTAAAAATTCAGTTTGTGTTCAGTGTGAAGGTGTAGGGAGAAGCCTTAGGTAGCTAGCCACAGGTGTTTGGTGCACAGTGGGCAGTTTCTGTGGCCTGAGTCTAGTGCGCCCTTGTAAACTTCCTGTAGGTCAGGCACAGGGCCTACTAGATGGGGCTCGCATCCTGAACGTAAGTAAGTGCAGGAAGTTAAACTGAGTTTCCTGGTCTCTGTAAGTATTTATACGGTCAGTCTCAGAGAGAGGAGGAAACAGACCCACACAGTAAAAAAATTTGTGTTTAGCTAGGAACTAGCGTTTGCTCAGAAGTAGCCCTGATAGCAACTGGCAGGGTGCACACGACAAGTCCACTGACCTACGGATTATCTGTGCTGCTTTATGGGACCCGCAGAAATGTTTTGAAATTTGCCCCAGAAAAGAGTACTCCCCCTAAGTTGCCAGCTAATATGGTACCTAAATTCTGGAAGGGCTTTCTTTCATCATGGGGTTCTCTGTTGTGTGCCTTATAGTAATTCACTAGACTTTTCTCTCCCTGTCCTTGGTCAATAAAGATGAAAGGTTGAGCATGTGGTCAGGTCATCTCACTGAACCCTCATGACCACTCCCCGAGAGTGGGAATATCATCCTCCCCGTTTCTGCAGATGATGAAACATCATAGGACTTGGGGACTTGGTCAGCTTCAAGCAGCCAGTGGGTGATTGAGCTGAGGCAGTTTTTTAGAGCTATTTTATTTTAAGTGGATGTGTGTTTGGCCTACATGTATGCATGTGTGTCAGGTACATGCCTGGCGCCTGCAGAGGGCAGAAGGCGTGTCAGATCGGCTGGAACTGGAGTTGCAGGTGTTCGTTCGATACCATGTGGGTGCTGGGGGTTGAACCGGGGTCCTCTGAGGGGGAGCAAGTGCTTGCCAGGCCCTGACGTGAGAATATGTAGATCTGTGGTTGGGTTGAATGAGTGAATCCACCAGATTATGATGTCTTTATATTTAGTCATTGGATAAGGTTAACAAGGAGTATCAGACCTATCTTGGGGATATACAGAGGGAAAAACAAAAAACAAAAAACAAAACAAAACCGACCAGCTGACAATCTTTCTTTGATTAAATACAGTTTTTAAAATAGTTACCTCAAGGCCAGTAGATTTCTGTGTCCTGCCTCCGTTCTCCAGGCGGTCTTGGTGTGGAAGGGAGTTGGTGAAGCGATGAGGACCGAAACAAATGGGTGTCACCGTTGCTGTACGCTGGGATGCTTAGTCAGTTTTTGAACTTAGGAAAGAGGGCACAGGCTTTGACAGTGAGATTTAAAGTCATTATTGTGATACTGTTTTACCAATAACAACCAAATCTTCTTCTCATAAAAAGCATTTGTACTTTGAGGATCGAAAAGCAATAAACACACCATTTAGTGTGCTGAGACCCTGGCTTTTGATACACTTAATTCTGCTTGCTCAGCGGGTAAGAGCTCTTCCCACCGCGTCTGGGTTTGGCTCCCAGAACCCACTTGGTGGAAGGAAGGCACTGACTCCTGGGGCTTGTCTTCTGATGTCCACACATGCACTTTGGGATACATGTCCCCTCTCCTTCCACAAATAAATACATGTAATTAAAAATGAAATGTGAGAAATGTATATCTTCTGTCATTTGACTAGTCATATATATACGAATGCAAAGGAAAAAAAAATGTTCCCTAACTTAAAGGCCTCTAGGAAAAGGTATGTAATCCTGCCCCCCACCCCAACACACACACATAACTCATTCCAGGTCTTAACAAACCTGGGCTTTAATCTAAATATGGATGAAAAAAGTTAAAATAGAACATGTACTGAAGATATAAGTATTTTGTTAAGGATAGCCCATTCAGAAAACAAAAAAAACAATTTAGTTGGCAAAAGAATCTTCATATGATGGTACATCCTGGATATAAAAATACAGGGCCATACATTTCACCCCAGGACTTCTTTTTAATCAACTCCCAAGAAAGACCAGGACTACAAATTAGCTTAAGAAACATTTTATTCAAGCAGTGTGGGCATATACCTTTAATCCCAACACTCAGGGAGGTAGAGGCAGGTGGATCTCTGTGAGTCTGAGGCCAGCCTGGTCTACAGAGCCTGGTTCCAGGACAGCCAAGGCTACACAGAGAAACCCTGTCTGGGGCAGGGGACCCCCCAAAAATGTTTTTTCTAGGGCTATATTGTTTGGGAAATACAGAGGTATCTGTGTACACACACACACACACACACACACACACACACACACACACACACACACACAGTACTCCAATATTTTTCCACATTCCTCATGTCACAATGTCTGCTTATGGATTTGTTACGATTGTCACTAAAGTCCTCTAAATGGCATTTGTCAGAAGTTGAATATGTTCCATTTTCCATAATACATGCCTTTGTATGGTTAATTTTGCACCTCTCTGAAGTTTTAGACAATGATTTCTGTGCTTAACGGCTTCATTATATTTTTCCTTTGGAAGGATATAGGAAATATTTGGAAGAATGCCTGCTTTTGTGATTTTAACATCTGCTAACTAAGATCCTTCATTAAAAAAAATTTTTTATAAGTTATCTGGTAGCTCCACTAATCATATTTGATTTTAAGGAAACCGAGACCTGGCCTGGAGAAGAGTTGAGGCACTTCTTAGTTTAGATTTGTATCAGACAGTTATGTGAAATTCCCAAAGCTTAATGCAGAAAAATGGCTGAAACTGAAATCAGCAATACTAAAAGATTTATTTTCTGGTACAAGGTCTCCTAGAGCCCACGTTGGCCACTAACTCTTGATTCTCCTGCTTCTACCTCTGAATGTTGGAGTTGCAGGTGTGCTCCTGTAATTGTGCTGAGCTTCGAGGATTGCATGCAATCATCTGACAATAAAAGAGAGAGAGAAAAAGCTTTCTTTAATCTTAATATTTGCTAATTTTGGGGTGGGGGAATGAGTGTATTTTACCTCTGACATCGAATAGTTTTAGAAGTATTTTACTATTGTGTAATTTAAGATTTAATTCCTGGGATTCACTGTAACTAGGCCTGAAATCATCTTTCAGAACCACTAAGGAAAAGCGTGAAGCTCTGTTAGTTCCCAGCAGATCAGTAAGCTCTTTTAACCCTGGGTGCTGGATCCCATAGCCTGCACCAGCTGTTGAGACAGAGGCCTGCTTTGCAGGGGTGCAGCAGCAGTCTGCAAAGTGAGACTGTGGGGCTACAACCATTGCATCTGGTCATTGTAGAACTCTTTTTTAAAGTTTGAATCCACCTGTGATTCTAAAATCAAACAAACAAACAGAATGTGGCATTAAAAACCAGCTTGTCATTTCCTTGACTTATTACAACTAGGAGTCATTTCTTTTTTTTGATATTTTTGACAATATTCATTAGTGCATGCCATTTTCCTGTGGGGTACATGCGAGGTTACTTTTTCTCTGTCACTCCTACCCTTTATTCCTTTTCTTTCTTTGTACCCCTCATCAGTCTGCTCTCTGGTGTTTGGTACCCTGGTGGCCTTCATCCCTCGGTGGTGGCTCAGGGGTGGAGGAGCTAGGCATGGTCAGCGGGTGTCCTTCCTTCTGTCCTGTCCTGCCTATGTCCCTATTGTCTCACAGGCCAGGAGCTGCTGCTAAGTGGCCAGAGCACCCCGCAGAAGCTGTCAGCACCAGCACCCAGCGGCCGGCCCTCGCCTGCACCCCCAGCTGCTGCTCAGCCCACAGCCACAGCTGTGCCAGGGCCCTCGGTGCAACAGTCCGCCCCAGGGCAGCCATCTCCAGTCCTGCAGCTACAACAGAAGCAAAGCCGGATCAGCCCCATCCAGAAACCGCAAGGCCTGGACCCCGTGGAGATCCTGCAGGAACGAGAGTACAGGTATAGCCTGTGATTTAGCCGGGTCATGGCCAGGGCCAGGCGTCACATGCCTCATGGGACAGTGTCCTTGCATTACTGGGTACCAGGAGGAGTGAAGAGAGGCCAGAGAGGGCTCCTGCTTTGACAGGGATTTCAGAACACTTTTAGAGAAAGGTCACATGCTGTTGTGTGGGACCATAGGTGTTGCTGAGCTGCACAGATTGTGACTTTTTTCTCATTGGTCAGAAACCTTTATCTACCCATCCATTTGATAGATTCTTGGAATATAGAGATCAAAAGCCCAGCCTAGAGTTCCTGACTCTCAGGGCGTGTCATCTCACACTGGGATCATCAAATAGATTATCCTCCATTGTCAGTTTGTGTTCCCAGCTCATGGTACCAAAAAGCATACCGTGTAGCTGGGTATAATGTTTTAGTCTAGAGTTTGGCCCAGATTTAGGGATAGACTTACGTATTTGTCTTCAAATGGGATCCTAAGTTAAACTCCTAATCCAGGCGCTTGTCACCTGATTTGACACAGTTGTATCTAAATTAGGGATTGGCAAACCTTCCCTTTAAAGGACCAGATGGAAAACATGTAATGTTTTACAGGGACATATGTCTTAGGCACAGATATCAGCTCTGTCTTTTTTTTTTTTTAAACACCCATAGACTATGGTGACTTGGCTTTGTTCCAATAAAACTTTATTTAGAAAAGCAACTATGGACACAATTTGGCCCATGGGCTTTAGTTAGCAGGCCCTTCAGCTGAATGGTTAACAACCATGAAACACCCAAGTGCAGCAAGGATTGAGATGAAACAAAACTAAGATTTTTGAGTTATATAACCTGTCTGGAAGCATACTCTGCCAGTAACAACTCTGTTGTCTTGGATGGGTTACCACACTTTTCTGTGACTTAAATGTTAAAAATACTACAATTTTCTTTTCTTTCTTTCTTTTTTTTCTTTTTTAATAAAGCTGGGAAATGTAGGTAATTTGTTCTGGAAGCTTTCAGTAATATTGGCATCAATTATTTTCCCAGCATTACTTGAATTAAACGAAAAGTGGATGTAAGCAGTGTTTGGGTTCTTGTTTAAAACGTTATCTTAATCTTTGTTAAAAAGCATTGTAGCTCATCGTGAAGTAGCTGGTTTGCAGAGTTGTTTTGGAGGCGTCCCGGTGTTGGACGTGGGTCACCTTTTAGAAGGGAAACATGACTTCATTTTCTCACTTCTGTTACTAGTCCTCATCGGGAGCATTTCTTTTGTCATTCCCAGCTTGTCTTGAGCATCATCGGGGACAGGCAGAGTCTTTTAGATAAATACTTGTGTGTCATAAAGTCAATCGTAAGGACGTCTGGGCAGAAAAACTCTTCAGATGTGATATCTTCTTTATGTTGTTGAGTGAAGAAAGTCATAAGTAACTTCTGGGTGGTGGTGGGGCATGGATGGATAAGGAAGAGCAGAAGCATGTGTGTTGGAGGTCGGTTGGATGTATTCTGATGCTAATTACTGCTCGCTGTCTCTGTGACCTACCTTGCCTAAGAGCCTAACCTGTTTGACCAATAAAATGCCACCATACCTGGGCAGGGTAAATGGGATAGACATGGCTAAGGTCCCCGGCCCGAGGTGGTGGTGGGGGGGGGGGACAGAGAGAGTCTTGGGAAGAAGAGAGACCAGAGGAGAGGAGAAGGAAGGCTGCCATGGGTTAGGTGGAGGAGAAGCACGTGACTGACTGGCGTGTATAGAGATCTGACCCAGATGAAGAACATTAGCAAGTATATGGGGTTATGGATGGGAGATAGCTTGATAGAAATTTTTAGAAGCCCCACTATGGGAAGTAGTTTAGGGGATTAATATCTGCCCTGCCCCAAGTTAACTAAGGCTATTTTAAAATATAACTGGTGTCTGTGTCTTGATTGATTGCTAGTGGGTTAGAATATACTGACATAGTAATAATTGTATTTTGTTTATTTGTAAAATGTTTATTATTAGGCCATACTGGTAAAATAACTGCAACACATGTGGTTGTTCTGAAATTCTACCTTGTGTTAGCCCTGCCCAGGTGCAAAGATGTCAGAGGCTCTGTTAGCTCACGCGAGCTACCCTCGGAAGACACTCTCTGTAGCTGGACATTTTGTGCAACACCTGGCCTTTTCTGCCTTGCTCTGCCTCGTGTGCATGCGTGTACGTGTGCATGTATTTGTGCGTGGATATGCACGTGTGTGTGCATGTAAACTGCTTTATGGGCTCCTAAATTTGTTTTGTCACTGTCGCCAGAATTTTAATTACAGGGCTCTCCTTAGTACCATTTTCAGAAGTGTGAGTTTAAATGAATTGTTTTCCAAAGAATTAAGTAGGTTTAAGTGGATTGTTTTCCAAAGTATTAAGTAGTACCATTTAGCCTCTTCAACCTATGAGAAGTTTGTAACCTATATCATCTTCTTATATTAAATTTTTATTGCATTTATTCACCTATCTATCCATCCATCCATCCATCCATCCATCCATCCATCTATCTTGGCACATCTGGGCTACCTTCACAAGTGTGGATGTCAGATGACAAGCTGTGGAAGTTGGTTTTTTTCTTTTTCTGGTTATTAAGCCCAGGGTTGCAAGTTTGGTGGCAAGTACCTTTACCCTCACCAAGCCATTTTATCAAACTTGTTCTTCTATATTAATAAAAATTCTATCTACCAGTACCTTTTAAATGGTGGTACATGGTACTTCCTGCCTATAATCTCAGCGTATTGGAAGGCTGTGGGAGGAGGCTCATGATATCAAGGCCAGCCAAGGTACATAGCAAGACCCTATCTCAAAAAACAAAACAAGTATAAATAGTATTAATTGTGTGCATTTCAGAATGTGGTCAAGTAGTGATTTATCAAATCATTAGTATTTGAGAAATGTGTCTACTTTTGTAAAGCTGAAGCTGAGTCATTGCCAAAAGCCTGGTGAGACCTTTGGCCTGAATATCCCCATGGCCATCTGGAGAAGAATAAAGTTGCGCCGGCAGCATTGCAGGGGCATGCCTTATCTTGTTTAGTCATGGGACAATAGCTGGCTTCTGCCTGTATAAAGACACACTGTCCAACCGCAGAGATTAAGTTTATCATCGAAGGGGTTACATTAAGTCTCTTACAAACCCATAAAAGACAATTAGGAGATTCTCTTCTCTCCTGCTCCCTGCCTGGCCACTAGGTTCTGCCTGGCTGCTGCCCCTTCCTTAACCTGCCTGAAGATCTGAATAAGGTCCTACCAGGTCTCCTTTGGGTTTTCACAGGCTCTGACAAAGCAAAATGGCACGCAGCGGAAATGCCACAACAGATGTCCATGTCTTTGGCTGCGGTGCTTGCCTGCAGAAATTGGAAGGAAATTATTAGGATGTTAGATTGCTTTAAGCCAGTTGGCTGCACTTCCTGGTTTGCCATAAACACAGAGTTTGACACAGCGACCTTCTTTTTTTTTTTTTTTTTTAATTTGGCTGAAGCTTAAGAGACTTTTTCTGCCTGTGGACACACTGGCCTCAGATTTGTACAGCCCTGGGGGTTGAAAACATTTATCTCCCTGTAAGGTTGGGTCCTTTCCTTTTGACTTACTTTTTTTTTTTTTTCTTAATGTATTCTTCTTCCTCTGATGTCAGACAGTTTTGCATGCTACCCCATTTCTTTGGGCACTAATTCTTGTCCCTTATTGTAGCCAACTTCATTTCCTTCCACATTCAATCAGAGAGGACTTTAAGAACTTACACACTGACATGGAAACTAGCTCCGTGTAAACAAATATTTGCTTGGAGGATGCATTTTACACTTAAAAGGATTTATTCAAGAAAGGCAATTTTTAATTAAGCAATGCCTCTGGTCCCAAAACAGAATTGAGTGTGAAAACAGAGCTTTAGGAGACATTTATGAATAGCTTACCTGTGAGTGAGTGAGTGAGTGAGTGTGTGTATGTGTGTGTGTGTGTGTGTGTGTGTTTCACTGTCTTGCCCTTGTCACCATCACAACCCTGGATACTCCTTCTCAAAAGTTACCAATAGCTTATCTGTCAGAAGAGTCACCAAAGTCACACATGTTCCCTTTCTCTCACCCTTGCTCTTTAAAGAGTCACTCAGCTCCTTGAAGGGACAAAATGTACCAGTGTCATTTTCTGTTCAAATAACTCTCCTCCAGGAATCATAAAGTTCTCCCCTGGACCTGAACAAATATCTGTTGCCTTTAATGGAACTCTTTTTCCTTGGCAGAACAGTAACCTCTCTTGATTTACTCTTCAGTCTGTATGAAAAACCCGAGTGACCTAATTCTGCTTCAATTTTCTGTGCTCGTGAGGACACTAAATGAATCTCCTGCAGTCAGGCAGGATTACATCTTGCTGTTGTTTTGGGAAGTTTAGAATCCCGACTCTCTTTACCGGACTTCCTGCTGAATCCCATTGATGGGAAGATGAAATTGTCTGGAGAGGAGCATTATTTAAAACGAAGATTTCTATTAAGCACAACAACAACAACAGAGATAGAGTTTCCTGTTGCCCTTCCCCGCTGCCCCTCCTGCAACTTGGCCACATACTCTGTGTGCCACATCGAGTGCGTATCATTTGCTGTAAAACTCTCCCCCTTTCTTTCTTTCTTGAGCTCGCACTTTGTACTTCATGCCTCTCTTCCAGGGAGAGAGAGAGAGAGAGAGAGAGAGAGAGAGAGAGAGAGAGAGAGAGAGAGAGAGAGAGAGAGAGATTCTTTTTTGTTGGCACTCTTGAGGTGCACCGAGCCACTTCCCTTTGGTGAAGCATTCATGACACAGAGAAGAGCACCCTCGCTCCCCCCGAGCTGCAGTGCCCCAGACATGCCCACTCCATTGCTGCAAACCCTACTCCTGGCCTCCTCACTCCCCTCTCTGCCCTTCAGCTTCCCACCCACTTCCAGGTGGGTTAGCCTAGCCTTTGGAAGATGGTTGCAGAAGAAGCCACCAATTCTTTGAGTTTAGTGCCTGACTCCTTGTGTCACACTGGACCAGAATACACACGGGGAGTTTACGTTCTAGGATATTTAAACAAGAAAAGAAATGTGTGGAGTCTAGAAGCAAGGAGGTAACAAAATGGAATTGTGGGTGACACCTTCTTTTGTTGCTCCAATACCTGACTCCCTTTAGTGTGGTCTTGATAATAAGACTGTTAAACACATGGTTTTAAAAGTAAAAACTTGTTTTTGTCTTACTTCCCTCCTCCTCCTTTCGTATTTTTAATACTTAGATGCAGCTCCTTTTGCCTATTTGGATACTTGGGGCTACATAGATATGGAAAAAAAAAACAATCGGTAATCATCTAATTTAGGTTTTGATTTTGGATTCCTCCATTGCTAGCTCTGCGATGTCAACATGTTTCTTTAGGTCTCTCATTAGTAAGATGGGGCCACTGCAGCACTTATTTACGTGTGTGTGTGTGTGTGTGTGTGTGTGTGTGTGTGTGTGTGTGTGTGTGAATTG
The DNA here is from genome assembly GCF_964271855.1 of Acomys minous. Classification (NCBI taxonomy): domain Eukaryota; kingdom Metazoa; phylum Chordata; class Mammalia; order Rodentia; family Muridae; genus Acomys; species Acomys minous. Next base: position 33,195,035 of record NC_140484.1, on the reverse strand, counting down.
CTCCTTAAATGTACTCAATGCAGTGAGTGTTTACTGGGTTAACTCGTTACTACTTTTATCAACATTTCTTTCTTTTCAGTTCTCTCTCAAACAGTTTTGTCCCAAGCCTGGGGGAGGGGCTTATTCTAAAACTAGATTTCACTGGTGTGTATTTATAAAAGTAAGGCTTGAAACCAGTTTATATGTGTCAGCCAGAGACTGAAGAGAGATGTCTTTTATTCTGTAGTCTGCCCTCATTGGGAGGAAGTGCTTGCAATTATATTTTTGATGGCCTCTAAAATGAGAAACCCCCAGCATCCTTGTCAGGAAATGCTATTCACTGCTTGCTGCCCCTGATTTTTGCAGATGCCCAGTTTGTCTTCTGTTCTTGAACAAGCACGGCACAGAGGAAGTGGTTGTGGTTGGCAGGGCTCTCGGAATGTCTCGAGCTGCCTGACTTCTGTGGCCCGAGCTCCTAAAACTGCACTTGCCACTCCGCTGTAGCTACTGAAGTCACCGTTTGTCTCAGCTCAGAAGGCAGGACTGTGGCCTGGGCTTTGCACTCCGGCAGGCAGGCTGGGAGTTGGGCGGCTAGCCAGACTGCCTCTGTGTGCTCTCTGTGTGGAGAGCCACCAGGGACTTCTTATCCTCCCACCCCCCCCCAGCCACACCCCCCACCCTCACCCCACCCCCTCGTGGTAGCATCAAGTTCCTTTCTAGGTTTCAGAGAGAAGCTACACAGAGGTTCAAGGGGGTTGGGCAGTATGAAGCATCTGGCTTCAGGAGTTCAAAGGTCGCTTTTTCTCAATTAACATACAAGATCCTGTTGGCGCTCCATGAGTTAGTTAGCTGGGGCAGTTAGAGGCATCTGTTGTCTTGAAATGCACAGGTTAATCTTCTTACGTCCATAGGTGCCCCCTATGGTATGTGCACCTCCCTCCTCCGGTAAATAAATACATGTAAACTTTTTCCATTTTAAAAAAAAAGGAAAACCTAGTTGGATGTCAGCGATTGACTGTGAGCAAGCATGTGGAGCATGTTGTGCCACGAACCTAAACCTCCAGCGTTGTAGGTCACAGAAGACTAAATCGCAATGTGGGTCTCTGCCTGTCCATCCCGTCCCCCAACCAACCCCTCCCCAAACTTTCCCATTTCCTTCTAGGCTCCAGGCTCGCATAGCTCATAGGATACAAGAACTGGAAAGTCTCCCTGGCTCCTTGCCACCAGATTTACGAACCAAAGCCACCGTGGAACTGAAAGCACTTCGGTTACTCAATTTCCAGCGTCAGGTAATACCTTTTCCCCAGTGAGTCCACGGTGTAGGAAATCAATGGAATTGTTCTTAAAGTGTGATCTGTGAGCTTCCTTGTGTCTACTCGATATTGCTATAAAGCTAGGAACTTGGGGAAATAGCGTGTCTTTAGACTGACAGCTTGTAGCTGAAAGTAATGAATATGAACTACTTATTATTCTTTCCCCCTTCTGTACATCAGAAGTGTTTTTTTTCTTTCCTGTACTGTACTGTACAAAATCAGTTATTTCATTTTTTTGCACTGTGGATGAAAACCAGGACACTAGATCCTGGAGAGCTGTGTCTTGCCCTCTTGGCTCCAAGGAAAACCACAGAGGCGGTAGACTGTGTTCATGGTAAATCCAAAGGTACAAAGCTGGCCGTCACTCCAGAAACAGAAATCATGGTAGTCTCTCTCCTAACCACTAGCCCAAGCTTGTAGAAACACAGACATAGACACACACACACACACACACACACACACACACACACACACACACACACGTCTTGAACCTTAATTTTTCATCAAGACTTAACTTTGGGGGCATCAGACTCACACATTGACTAATGAGGAGTTACTTCCTCCTAGATCTCGATGTTAAGATCTGGCATAATGATCTGTTTTCTGATTTCTAAATCAGTATGTGTGTAGCAGAATGTAGCAGAACCTATTTTCCCTGGGCTGAGTTTTGTCAAAGTGTGCTGGTATCCACCCACAGATCACATGTCTAAGCTGAAGGACGCAAGGAGCCCCTCTTTTGTCAGACAGTTTGTGCTTAAGTGTGGGGCACGCGGAATGCCTTGTTGATGAGTAAGCGCCGTCTGGAAGCATTGGGTTCTGTCTGTTGGAGGATCTGACCAAAATCACAAGGCCACCTCCCACCACCTCCCTGGCCTCCGGCTCTGAACTGGAGTTCACATTTGACTTCTTGGGTGTCATATGAGGGAAGGGCACCTGGCATCTGGGTGCTGCTTGGCTAGGGCTTTGAGAGCAGATTTCAGGTTAAATTTAAAACGAAGAAGAAAAATTCTCCAGGTTCCATTGCATCTTAATTAGAGGAAACTTTATCGTAGGAATGAATAAAGTGTTTAACACAGGTTGGTGAAATGAATACTAGTGACGTGTATCCCTAGTTTTTGTTTGATATTACTGAAAAATCTGTCATCTACAAAGCTTCCCGGATACATGTGATGGGTGCCAGTTTCAGGCTCAACTGAATGATTATTGTAATGAGGACCCTCCAGTTCCCACGGCCTACTACCGCATGACATGTAACATGGGTGCACTGTTGTATGATGATAATCTAAAACAAGTCCATGGCACAGTATAAAACTTAAATGCTAAAGAATGTCATTGTTGGGTAGGAAGGAAACTCAATCTGGTATTTTTACTGTTTATTTGAAGTTGTAAATTTACATTGTTGGAGTCACTGTTGTTGCTTGGAACATGGATGGACAGCAAATCTCTAGTTCTTTTTGTGGGCAGCAAAAGTGATCATATGACAGTTTAAAAAATTAAAAGGCTTCTTGACTAAGTAACATCATTCCGCTAATTAAGTGGAGTGAATAACTTTATTTCAAATCTAGCATAGCATCTTCATTTTTTTTTACTGTTACAGTACTATACTTCTTTCTTTTCTATAATTGTTTTTGATATAAATTATGTGGAAAGAAGATTTATTCTGTCCTTAAAATTACCATGTAAATTTTCTTTTTCTTTTTTTTTCTAAGATTTACTTATTTATTATGTACACAGTGTTCTGCCTGCACATAACACATGCAGGCGAGAAGAGGGCACCAGCTCTCATTATAGATGGTTATGAGTCATCATGTGGTTGCTGGGAATTGAACTCAGGACCTTTGCAAGAGTAGCCAGTCCTCTTAAACCTCTCAGCCGTCTCTCCAGCCATCTCTCCAGCCGCAGTTCTTGCTTTTAGTAATCGACCAAGTGCAATTGGATTGAGAAACTTGCATCAAGTCCCTTTTCTGTTGTTCCATTGAATTGAAACTCGAGGAGGTCAGAGCTCAGGACCTGGTGTCTACTTGGCGGGAGGGGAGACAGGGTGGGTGTGTGTGGGGGGACAAGGGGGCTTCTCTAACCATTGCTCTCCCCCTGATAGCTGAGACAGGAAGTGGTGGCTTGCATGCGAAGGGATACCACCCTGGAGACAGCCCTCAACTCCAAAGCCTACAAGAGGAGCAAGCGCCAGACCCTGCGAGAGGCGCGCATGACAGAGAAGCTGGAGAAGCAGCAGAAGATAGAACAGGAGAGGAAACGCCGGCAGAAGCACCAGGTCCCTAACTAGACCTTTGCATAACCCTTCCGGTCAGAGGTGCCGCATGGGGTCAATCAGTGCTCAGAGTGAGGGTGTTTGCAACCTTGGTGTCGGGGGTGGGTCATAGAGCAGAAAAGCAACCTTGGAGTTTATATACTACAAGGTGGCATCATTTGAGAGTGCCCTGCTTTGCTTTTAGTTGCTGCGATAAAACACTGATGAAACAACCTCGGGAGGAAAGGGCTTATTTGACTTGCAGGTTGCAGTCCATCGTTAGCGGAAGCCAAGGTAGGAAGGAACTCAAGGCAGGACCAGAAGCCGAGGCCATAGAGGAACCTTACTGGCTTGCGGTCTCTCTGCAGAACTTGCTCATTTACTTTCTTATACCAGGCCTTCCTGCCCAGCATGGAACCACCCACAGTGGGCTGGGCCCAGCGTGGAACCACCCACTATGGGCTGGGCCCAGTGGGGAACCACCCATTGTGGGTTGGGCCCAGCGAGGAACCACCCACAGTGGGCTGGGCCCACCCAGCAATCAAGAAAATGCCCCACAAACATGCTCACAGACCAACCTGAGGGGAGGCAGGTCCCTCACTGACATACTTTCTTACCAGGTGACTCAAGTTAGTGTCGCATTAGGTCAAGACAGACACTCGGTGACCTGCCCAAGGCCTGTAGCAAGATAAGGCTAAAGATCCAGCTTTCTTGAAACCCAGCCAGTTGTGGTCAGTTGAGGTTGCTCTAACAGAATACCAGATTGGGTAGTTTATCAACAATAGGAGTTTGTTTTTTCAGAGATCGGGAGGCTGGAAGGCCAAGTCTGCATGCTGGCATGGCCACCTTGGGGTAACGCCTTCTTCCAGGTTGGCCAACGTCTTGTGTTATTACAGGGTAGGAACAGAAAGAAGGCAGCTTTCTGGGTTCTCTTTCTAGAGGCTGCCATCCTATCAGAGAGGGCCCTGCTTCTTGATTGCATTGTGTTGGGGGCATCAGCTTATGAACCGGGGCAGCAGTTCTCAAGCTGTGGGTTGAGACCCATGGAGGAGCCTAATGATCCTTTCGCAGAGGTCACCTAAAGACCATCAGAAAACCTAGATATTTACATTATGCTCCATAACAACAGCAAAATTACAGAAATAAGGTAGCAACAAAAATAACTTTAAGGTTGTGGGGCACCACAACATGAGGAAACTGTCTTAAAGGGTCACAGCCTTAGGAAGGTTGGGGACCACTGAATTGGGGTCATCTTTAGCCCATAACAGATGTCATACTCAGACCTATGGAAATCTGATGACTAAAGTGGCTATGAGTGAGTTTCCTAGAGCAAAATCTGGGGAGAGATAATTTAGAAAAGGAAAGAAGGGTAGACAGTGATTTTGGTGTTCTGCCTGTGTGTGTGTATGTATGTGTGTGTATGTGTGTGTGTGTGTGTGTGTGTGTGTGTATGGCTGTGCTCCAGGTGCTTGCCTGATGCCCTCCAAGGCCAGAGGAAGGCTGTGAATTCCCCTGGAACTGGAGTTCCAGGTGGTTTGAGCAGCCATGTGGGTACTAGGACTCCAACCTGGTCCTTCTGTAAGATGAAGTGCACTTAACTGCTGAGCTGCCCCTCCAGCCCCCAGCAGGAAGCTGGTTTTCTGTGCTATTCTGTACTCTTTGAAGGGGCCAGTCGGAGGATTTACAGGGCCCGATATTCAAAAGCATTCCTTTCTCCGGCACTGGAAACATTTGGTGTAGGATGTGATTTTTGACTCATGATTGTTTTATTGTGCTTAATTTGGTGCCTAACTTAGTTTCCTTTTGAAAAGGAATTACGGATTTTAGTGTAAGTAGGGTTTGCATTTCCCCTCCTTGTGAAAAGTGAATTCGGATTACATATGGCAATTTCAGCTTTGTATAAACTTATTTTGCATCACACTTTCTAAATTTAAGCTGGAGCAGAAGAAATATGGTTTTCACTGGAAATGCCCAGAACCCTCATGTTTATTTCAGGGTGATAGGACAATGTGTTGTAAATTTTGTCATTGACATTTTTATAGGTCAGCCTTTGTCCTTGCCCTTTCCGGCTCAGATCTCCACACCCTCTCGGTGAAGGCAGTATCTCTTTCCTAAGCGTACAACATGAGGTTGAAGGAAGTTGTTCTTCCCACTAGCCTGTAGCCCAATCTGTCTTTGCTTGTCCCGTTTTCGGGTGTCCACACCCTGGAGTTGAAGGCAGCCACTCTTTCGTAAGCTTCCAGTCACACTAGCCCATAGCCCATAACCAGTACTGCTGAGGCCCCTGGGGGAGGGGCCCACCCTCAACAGATTGTGGTCTTTGAATGATGTCAGTGTATGCTGCATCACCTTCCCTGGGAAGTGGACGAAGAAATCATCCCTTTCTCCTCTTGCAACTCCTTTAGGAATACCTGAACAGTATTTTGCAACATGCAAAAGATTTTAAGGAATATCACCGGTCTGTGGCTGGGAAGATCCAGAAGCTGTCCAAAGCAGTGGCGACGTGGCATGCCAACACCGAAAGGGAGCAGAAGAAGGAGACGGAGCGGATTGAGAAGGAGAGGATGCGGAGGCTGATGGTAAGGGGTCGCCATTTGGGGCTGGGAAGACACTCTCTCTGCTAGCGTCTTTCTGAATGCGACACGGAGGCATCCAGAGGAAAGCTGCTGTCACACACATACACACATGTATATATGTGTGTGTATACGCGTACATATATATTCGCAGGTGTGTGTGAGGAGGGAGGAATGAGAACGCTTTGTCTTTTCTACATGGTGTATCTAAGGATTCAGGGCTACACTGACACAGAGTCGTTGTGTGCCTTGGCCTAGCATCGCCATCCCCTTGCATAGCCTCTCAGAGGACGACGGCAAGTGCTGGGTTTTGCAGGGGTGTGATGACTCCATCTGGAAGACTGGCAAATACAGTCCTTCAAACATAGGATGTTTTGGGGTGAATGACTAAGACTTTTTTTTTGAAGGAATAGGTCACAAGGTCGTATCTTTGAATTCCAAGATTTATATTCACCCTCTCTCCTCCTCCCACTTGGCGCTCATAATTTTACTAGTCATGTAATTTTGCTAAGGTATTCTCGAGCTTAAAGCCCGACTTTTGAGTTGATCTGAAAGTTTAATCACGGCAGCCCTGTTGTCCCAGAGGTTGTTTTGCACCATTGCTTTTGCACAGTTAGTTTTTACTGGCTCCACACACACAGAGCAAGCAGGTTTCTATCACTGGCCTGAGTGTTGGGTTTTATTGACCATTTGCTTCTGGAACTGGACAAAGCACACCATGAAATTTAGGAAAGCAACTAATCTGTAAAGGTGATAAGTGACCCAAAGTTCTGTGTGGGACGGAATTCCTGAGTGGGTGAGAATAAACCTCACCTATAAGTACAGTTCTAGAAATCCTAATGACATTGTCCTCACTGGGATGCCAGTTGATGTTTTATTTCATTAATTTGGGGGCTGCAGACAGTAAGGACCATTTGAGGGTATTCCAGAATCTCACCATTTTCCATCCTTTCCCCCATTTCTGGGGTGGAGAGTACTGTTTAGAGTCGTTGCCTAGTGTGGGATACTATTGTGTTAGTAAACGGAGCAGTCAACAGGCAAATTTGTCTGATTCAACTGAAGGAAAAACTGTATTAGATCTCCGGCAACAGATTGGTTTGACACTAATGATTAGGCATTTGCAAATCATTAATTTTTGCAATTAAATGATGGAAATACAGATAATAGAGGAACTGAAGTTTTCCATCACTCTTTCTTCAAGTGAGATCAACCATAGCCAAAAGCAATTAGAGTTATAATAGCATTTGAGTCCATGCTCATTCTCGGGGCAGGCGGCAGCCACACTGAGTGACGAAGCTGCTGTCTCTCTGGCACGTGCTGGAGTGACGCCCAGCAGCTCAGTAACTGCTCTCTTCCGGGATAGAGCTGGCTCTTGGAAAGTGCATAGTTCCTTCCTTTTATTTGGGCATCATAGGAAGATATTTCAGGATATTCCTTGAATGGGAAGTCTAGAGGAGACTTCTCTCTAAATGGCTCAGAAGACATCAAGAGTTTTCTCCCATTGGATCTCATGATGATGCTGAATGGGAGGTAGGGGTGGAAATTATGGGGCTTGCATTATTACTGAGTGGCACCATGCTTCAGGGACTCGATGACTTATCTCCAGTCACATTGGCTTGTGACTTAGTGTGTTGGATTTTGCATGAATTTTGAATAGTTCAAGAAGCACAGAAGGTAGAAGAGCCAACTCAGATGCTTGGTCATATCACACACACAGCGAGGCTCCGTGCAGTAATTTTGCTGCAAACTTTAGCGTCACGCTTCCAAGGTATACTGCACGTGGCTCTATATTTGCCAAATTGCAGAGCCCACTGGCAGCTTGCACAGCCTCTCTCATCCTGCCAGCCCCAGGCACCACCAGATTCAGGCTGTGGCCAGGAGAAAGGAGTGTGAGCATCTGTGCATCATCATCACGCTGTCATCCTTCCTTCTTCCTGAACAGGCTGAAGATGAAGAGGGCTACAGGAAACTCATCGACCAGAAGAAAGACAGGCGCCTCGCCTACCTTTTGCAGCAGACTGATGAGTATGTGGCCAATCTGACGAACCTGGTTTGGGAGCACAAGCAGGCCCAAGCAGCCAAAGAGAAGAAGAAGAGGAGGAGGAGGAAGAAGGTGAGCTCCTTAGGCTGGCTGGCAGGTTTTGCCTGTGATGTCTCTCCAAGGACTGGGTTTAGATGAATGTCGCTCTCTGATAAGCTCATCTAACTAATGAGAGCTTTAGATTACTGACATGTAGTAGTCGCATATATCAGTACGGTGTAAAAGTATTAGAGACAAGGCTATACACATATCATTGCAATGGGGGAGTGTGTAGTCTATGCTGCTGCTATTTAATACAGTGTAATATTTCAAATCAAGTATGCACAGTCACTAGGAGAGAAAAGAATATAGGTGCAAATGAGCATTTGTATATGTTTAATACCAGTGTGGCTGGGACTATTGAGTTAAGAAAATGGAGTGAAAAAAAGAAAATGCAGGAGCGAGCCAGAGGGGAGACAGGTGGGAAATCTCTGGGATGCTCTGGACATATATTTCAGTCGGTTTGGACAGATGAAAAGATGGAAGTTTTTATTCAGTTCTCCAGTCCTTGTGTTGCAGTAAGGTAAGTGTATTGATACAAGTTTTACAGCCACAGAGAAAAAGCAACCTTGTGTCAGATGTAGGATAATTATCATAAGGAGTGAAGGACACCACTTAGTATCTCTGCTCTGCAGATATTGTGTCTCAGTTCAGTAAATCCCTGAGTGTGGACCAGAAAATGTGGATCTTCTTGGATATTGGAGTGTCCAGTCAGCATCCCATGGATACAGGGCTCAGCATCCCTAGCGGAAAAACATATTCTCTGTATTGAGACTATACAGATGCTTTCCTGGCACTGTGTTCCAAACAGTCCAACAACATGGCAGTTAGGTGGCAGGGATGTCATAAGTAATCACAAGATGATTAAAGTATGCAGGAGAATGCGGGGAGGTGACGTGGGAACACTGTGACATTTGCCCAGGAAACCTGTGCATCTTCAGATTTTGGTCTCCACAGACTCGGGTCTCCTGGAGCCATTGCCCGGTGAGGACTGAGGTGCAGACAGCTGCATTTTGTTTTCATAATAACTTCTGATTAGGCCAGGTATGAACATCAACAGAAAATGTTCATTAGGACTGTGAAAATGAAGCGGTGGTGGCATTTAATCATTTACTCTCTACACTGAATAATTGAACAGAATGTTTTTCAAAAAAATAAAAATAAATAATTTCATGGCTCCTGAATTCTCATACCTGTTCTATAATTAAAGGAGGAGGACTGAATGATTGAGAAGGCGCCGTCTTGTACCTGATTTGCTTCATATATGAAAGCTCACTGTATTGTGCAGATGGGGGAAGGATGAGCCGGCGCTTGGAGTTAGACATTTTTATTGTTGAGGAGGACCTCATTTTCTTGTCAGTGTACCATTGCAGACTTTGCAGAACTCTAGCTCCCAACTTGTGATTTTTTTTTTTTTTTGAAAGATAACTTTCAGAGCCAGTAATAGAGCACAAAGCCAAGCAGACACGATGCTGGGTTATTTGGCTAGCAGACCCCATTTGAGGTTAGTTCTGGTTTTTCCTGGTCTGCGGATGTGTTCTGTAGAGGTTGTCACTGCTAGTGTTTTCAGCATTAATGTTCTCTATATTTCCTTGTGATTAAAAGCTAATGGCCCACATTTGAGCGTCTAGTTTATAATTAATAGATTCCTGCTGTGGAATTAGATAGTCACATCACCACAGGCAAAGGAAGAAATGATTGAGTGTTGACAGTTATGCCTGTATTTTCGCATTGTTCTGTGCAGAGCGGGGATCCGTTGCGATTTTTCTCTAGGTTCTGCTTATTCTGTCAGATCTGTAGATGGGTAGGTGATCTCCGTGCAAATGTAGACCATCATTCTGTTTTATGTTTCCATCTACCAGCACTTAGATAGGAGCCCAGGGTGTGTGCTGGAGAAGAAGGAAGGGACACAGACATTAATTAATTATGTACCCAAAGTAGTAACTTTAACTGTGATGAATGACAAGGAAAACCGGAAGTCAGTGTGGAGGTGAGCACTGGTTACCTGGCAAAGAAATAAGAGAGCAGAGCAGCAGCTGCCCACCCCCCCCCCCCCCAGGGCTCTGAGCGTCTCCTCATGATTGTCCTACTTGATCAACGTGAGGAATCTTTATTACCAGCCACCTACCTGTTTGCTCTCAGGATGACCAGCACCTGAACACCTCTTGCCTTTAGCAAGACTAAGGAAGGAGGCAGGGCCCTGTTTCCTTCCTAGACTGTCACTCTAGGAAATGTGGAAGGGGAGGGGGAAGGAAGAGATAAGGGGGAAAGAAAGGGAAGGGAGGAAGAGAAGGGGAAGGACGGAAAGAAACAGACTCTTCCCAGTCCTTCCTGGGCTCTGTTTCTTTCACTAGGCTTTAAGACCACTCAGAGTAGAGTAGCCAGTCCCAGATGTTTCTGTTTTTGGACTACAAAGGAAGGGTCTGCCTTCAAAAGATTATTTGACCCTTGGTGCTACCTGTAGGTCCAGTCCCTTCATCAGAGTGAAGGCTTGAGAGTTGCCTCTTCCAGCTTCTCTGCCGTGGGTGGGTGGGGGTGGGGGGAGAACATCAATACTTGATGCTGCAGACTGTGCCCCCATAGTGTCTCCCCACTGTAAGCTGCACACTGTGCCCCACCCTCATGCTTTCCCACAGCTCTAGATAAAGATGCTGCCCCTGCCTACAGTCCTGAGAATGAAACAAAGCATCAGTGCACTTCTTATTTTGAGAAAACATGCGTTACTCGGTGAGATAATAGCCCCGAGCTGGTTGCAGTAAAGGTGCAGGCAACTAAGATGCTGAGATTGAAGAGAAGCATCCTTGGCCTTGAAGTTTGATTGGATAAGGATTACTTTCTACTTTCGGTGTTGAACTAGTACGTAGTTAGATTTTTCTTTTCCCTTTCTATTTTAATCTCCCAGCATAACAGAGCCTTCGCTGTTCCTGGAGAATTTGTTGTTTAGTGTTGTTTATGAATAATAGGGTTGCCTTCCTATAACCTGCCTTGACCTTGTTAATTCAATTCTTTTCCCATTTGGTGCCTTTCTATGCAGTGTATGTTTATAAATTACTTAGAATCTTCTCATTCTCAGACTGGTCTTTCTTTATTGGCCTTGAAATGGAAGAGGAAAAACAAAGTCAATTCTATGTCTGTACTGTACTTATGGGTCAGAGGAGAAATAAGTTTTCAGTATTGAGCTAGCGTGTTATGTGAAAGCAAGCTCTGCATTTCGGGGGGCATGCTGGTTTGGTGGGTGGTGTGTATTCCTGTGAGCATTCAGCGTGGCCTTAAGGATGCTCTCTGCTCCATGAAGATGTTCTCAAATATGTACAGGTAGTTACAAGGGGCAGGGGTGGGAGGTGTGTGTGTGTGTGTGTGTGTGTGTGTGTGTGTGTGTGTGTGTGTGTGTTGAAGACAGGGTTAGATAAAACTGTGACAAGCATATACAAACAGTTGCACATGGGACTAACCTCCATATCATGCTATCGTGCAGCCTTTAAATTCAGAGCTGCATGAGAAAATGCTTGCAGACTAATTTGCTATTAGTCTCTTGTAGGGTATGTCATTAAATCGCTCTATAATAATAGAGTGCCCTGTTGATTATCCACCAAAGGGGTCGGCTCTAGTTTGATTTCTGTTGCTGTGATAAACACCATGACCAAAAGTAGCTTACATGGGAAGGAAGCATTAGTTTAGCTTACACATCCCGGTGACACTCCACCATTGAGGAGCATCAAGGCAGAAACTCTAGGCTTCCCACAACAAGCAAGAAAATCTCTCACAGATGAGAGGCCACAGCCTCATTCAGACAGTCCCTCTATGGAGACTCCCCCTTCCCAGCTGACTCCAGGGGTGTCAACTGGACAATGCTGCTAAGCAGGGCAAGGCATGGAAGTCCTTTCTGCCCTCTATGTCTGCCGTGCATTAGGAGCACCTGCTGGCACACAGTAACGCGCCGTAGGTATTGGATGCTACACCAAGCAGTGTCATGATAAATGAGTAGAGTGATGTTGAAATGCGCTTGGTTTTTCCATCTGACTTCTTTGCTTTGCTTTTGAAAATAAGGCTGGGGAGACGGCTGGGTGGGTTAAGGCCTTGTCTCCAAGCCTAAGGACTGACCTGAGCTAGCTATCCAGCATCCACATAGTGTAAGGAGAGTAATGATTCTGCAGGCTGTCCTCTGACCTCCACATGTATGCGGTGGCACATGGAGACATCTCTCTCTCTCCTTCTCTCTCCCTCTCTCTCTCTCTCAAAGTTTTAATATAATTAAAAATTAAAGACCATTTTTTTATCTTGACTGCATATTTTGTGATGTTCAATAAGTTGTCCATTTCTTTTTATATTTATCTTAACAACAACAACAACAACAACAACAACAACAACAACAACAACAAACCAAAGAAACCCAAAGTCACATGTAGCCCAGGCTGGTCTTGAACTTGTTATATAACCAGGCATGACCTTGACCTCTACTTCTTAAGTGCTAGAGTTACCAGCAGAGACCAGCAGGGCCAGCTAGTTGTGTTTTCCAGCTGAGCATCGGTTGTGTGTTAGGACAGTGACTGACTGCGCTCGCTGGCACTGGCATGTAGAAGGGAAATGAGGATTAAGTATTCTGGTAGACCCTGCCTATGACGAGACTTCCCAGCAGCTCTACAGAGGGGAGCTTCTCACTCCCATGGCCTCTGCTTTAGACTGCTTTCTGGTAGTGCTAAGTAGATATTTCCCATAGTGCTTCAGGCACAGTCTTTGCATAAGCTGTGGCTAAGAGCTCTTGCCCGAGGCACAGGGTCCTTAAGTTCAGTTGTCTTGGTTTAGCATCTAGAGCACTATTTGAGCCTAACGAAGATTAAATATAAAGTCTTCCCTTCAGCCTCTTCTGTGTGATACAATCTAGCACATTCCTGTGCTGTGTGTTTGATGTGTCTTGAGAAGCTATGGTCGTATTAGGCATGGGCTGAGCCCATGGACAGCACTGCCAGGTAATGCTGTCATCATGGCTTGGCGTATTTTGTCTTATTGTTTACTAGCATACAGAACCTTAGATTTATTGTTACTTCTCACACAAGGTTTGTTTTGCTCCTTCCTGGCCGCTGATTTCCTCCTGTCATCCTTCTCTTCCTTGTACCCTCCCAGTCTTTGTAGAGCTTCCTCTATGTTTTTATGTGACTTCTGTTCTTTTGTAGTCTGTATCCTGCCCTCAGTGCCTTTCGGTCTCCTCTCTCAAGCTCTGTAGTCTTTGTTTGTTTGTTTTTTGTTTTTTGTTTTTCGAGACAAGGTCTCTCTGCATAGCCTTGGCTGTTCTGGACTCACTTTGTAGACCAGGTTAGCCTCAGCCTCCCAAGTGGAGTGCTGGGATTAAAGGCGTGTGCCACCACGCCCGGCCTTAAGCTATGTAGTCTAATAGCCTAGACCAACTCTCACTCCCTGGGTTTACATTATCTTCATTTACATTAGAAAGCAGGAGAGAAAAATGTGGCAATTTTCGTCTTTCTGAGTCCGAGTGGCCTCAGTACGGTCAGTTCTTAAAGTCCTTTTGTTTGTTCTTCTTTCTCTTACTTCTCTCCCGTCCACGTTTCTAAGTACAGCTCAGGGCTCTGCTACATCGAAGGGAGACCTTTCTGGACACAGTGCATTATTCAATACAGCGACTGGAAATGTGTTTTTTTTTTTAACCTTTTTAGATGTTAAACACAGACACCAGAGCCAGCTAGGATGATTTTCATTGAAACAAAACAACAGTGTCCTTGCGACATTTGTTGTAAATTGAAGTTACTCCCAGCATCTTTCAATTATTTTATCTTTTCTGTCTTCCAAAAGAGTCAATAGTTTATTGCAATGTTTCCTTCCAAGGCTCCATAGGCGAAAGAAAGCTGCTTAGGCAGTTCTGCGCACATGGATGTGAGGGCTGCAGAGAGCACACTTCTACGGCAGTCAAGTTTACCTCCTCATCAGTCCATTGTCAAAAATGAGTGAAGCCAGTTTGAAGCCAAGTCCTGTTTAACTGGCTTGACCAGTTACCCGAGTCAAATGTTCAAATTGGCTTTCTCTGTAGGACCTGACCCAGGCAGTGTGCAAATGCCCGCTAATTTGATATTCCTGGGCATTTTTTATTGCCTGAGCACCTGTCTCCGTGCTCAGAGGTCCACTTAATCGACAGTAAAAATAAATCAAGTGGTTCCTGAAAGCTTCACTTCCAGAAAAGCAGAATGAGCCCTTAAGGTACCCCCGTGTTTGGACGTTGATCCAGCACACAATGGTAATACCTGCTGGGGGCAGAAATGGATTCTATAAAATAGTCGACATAAAACTTTCCTTACAAAACAAGGCAACGTCGATGTTGTAATCTGAGCCGACTGCTGCAGTGAAGTCTGTCTTGTTGATTTTTAGCTGACACAACATTTTCCTATGTCCGGAAGTCCTTTTTCCAGGAGCCCCTACTGTTCATGTTATAAAGCCCATTGAACGGAAGATGAGTCACTTGCATTGTCTGTGAACCCATTCTAAAGTGGAGAATGTAAATTGACATCGGCCTTTGAAACTGTGAACCCAAATCCGTTTGAGTTTTAGTAACTTTTAGTAATGAGTAATCTGTAGTTAGGATTAATTCGTATCACACACATTCCCCTGACGTGAGTAGGTTAATTGTGCTTTCATCCCCCCATAAGCATAATTAGTTTGCAGCGTTTTGTTAGGAAGAATCCAGGGCAGGCTTTCTCCAGTCATGATTAATGACTGGATTGCAGTGTTTTAGTGTGATTATGTTTTTGGTTTCAATCAATGGGGTTAGGTGAAGGCACCAGACAGTGGCATTAGAGCATGTGTCGGTGGTTCCATGGCACAGGTAACTGCATTAGAACATTTCTCAGGGTGGGAATACTGTCAACTTGTGCTGCATTTGCACCAAGCTGTCTCACCTGGGGCCAGAGACTGTCCGAAGTCCATTCCAAAGGAAGCAAAAGTCGCAGTCTCTTGGGTATCTAGTGTAAAGGGGTAGGGGTTTTGGGTTTTCTTTTCTATGTTGACATTAAAACTTCAGTCTGGTGGATTTTTGAAAGAAAGAGCCATAAAATCAGAAGCCCAGAGCATGATGGGAGGAGCTGCTGGCTCTTGCTGTAGAGTAGACTGCCACCTCGCTTTCATGTCTCAAAATGGTAGAATTGGGTCCAAGGACAAGGGTGGGTATGACAGAGGTGACTCCAGGACCCTAGTCCAATATGTCGGTTCTTAACCATTTTATGACTTGAAAAAAATATTTTGGCTCCCAATTGTGACGATGCTAGCAATACTAGTAAAGGGTAATAAACAATAGCAACAATAGAAATATGGAAGATCAGTGAGTGGACCCTAAGTGAAACGCCCTGCTCACAACGGTGCTTTGTTCATTCTTTTACCTGCTACCTACTCACCTAGTGATTCGCCTCCCCCGTGGGCGTGAATCCTCCTTGCGCAAGTAGAAGCCCAACCGTGTAGCCTCAGGGAGCCTTTTTCAGACAGAGCTGGCCTTAACTGTAGGCAGCGCCACTAGCTCCTGACCTGCCGTCCATGACTGTGAACTGGCGAAAGGGTTTTTTATCTTGCACCACGTGAGCTCTGGAATGACTAGTCCTGCAGCAGAAACTCAGGGCAAAGAGAAGCCAGTTTGTTCAGGGTTGTTACACAGCTAAGGGCCCCTGGGTAGTCAGAGGTGACTCCTGTGCAACTTGTCTGGTCCCAGAACCAAGGGCTGGAGGAGCTCACATAACTGCACTTTGCTTCTTGGTGTCTCATGGCATTAAACATTGCAGAGTTTAGGGGCCTTTATGTAATGAAAGGGTCTGATTATGAGGCAGATTTTAGATAAGGCTCCGGCTAGCTCATGGTATATTCATAAGAGAGTATACTGCTGGGTGGTTTTGATTCTACGGTGCTTCAAGCTTCTTAATGTGCTGTTCATTGAAACGGCGATCCAGTTCCAGCCGCTGGCTGTTTCAAATTGGCTTTTTCATTGTCTCCTTTGATTTTCTTTGTTGGCCAAATTCGTAGATTATTTCTGGCTCCTATGGAAAGAATGGTGGGATTAATTGACTTTCTCTCATTAATTAAAACCACCTCTGGAGTATAGTGCTCGAGAATCCCAAAAATGGAACCTTCAGTGGATGCTCTCTGTTCTGAACACAAGGTCTCTGTCGTTGTTGGAATGCCTCCCCAGGCTAGGTGGGGGGCCCGTGGGTGTGACTCCACGCATCAGTTCTCTGAGCCCGTACACACTTCTTCTTCTGGGTGGCAATACAGAAAATACAAGTCTTGGGCAAGTCTAAGCGTAGGAGCCTATATTTTCCTAATCTTTGGTAGAAACTATGTTATTTATGCTTTATCACACACACCCTGCTCTCTGTCTGTCTCTCTTTCTCTCCGTGTGTGTGTGTGTGTGTGTGTGTGTGTGTGTGTGTGTGTGTGTGTGTGTGTACATGTATGCGCACACATGTGAGAGGGACATAGAGAATGTATTTGGTAAGAAATTATATATCACATTGAAAAGAACTATTAAAAAGTCATACATTTGTAGGACTCATTCAGTGTGGGAAAAGGCTAGATTTTAGACGTTTAACTTCAGTAAAGTTGCTTTTTAACAAAGACTAATTATTTTCATAGAAGATAAAAGTATTAATATAATGAATGCCATAAGTAAAAGGAGAGTTAATGTTGATTCCGTATTATTGTCTATATTTTCCAACTAACTAAAGAGTCCTAGGGTAGAAAGCTCGTTTCTCTAAATGTCTTGGTAAAAGTCAGTGACTGCAGCCTTTCTCTCCCTGTTTTATTACAAGGAAGTAGTGTGGCTTTTTAGGAATAATTTTAAAGGAGAGATCCTGTATCTGGAAAGTATTTTGCCTGTCAGGCAGGTGTTGTAAATGGAAGGCATTTTTGACTAGTTTGCATATATCACAGATGAGACTCTGGTATGTGTATCATGTGTGTATGTGTACAGTGTGTATATTGTGGCATGTGTATCATATGTGACATCACCCTAGTTTCTCATTTCCATGTCGCTGAGGCACATCGGGGTTAATGCACGGAGGCACTGGACTATTTAAATAATGTTAGATGATGGACTGTTTTCATGAGGACGCAGTAGATATGCATCGGTTTCTCCGCATACACATTGTGGAGATACTGTGTGCTATGAGAGCCAATTAGGTAGAGTGGAAGCCACCCAGGGAATGCGCAGGATTTTGTTTTGTTTTGTGTTTTTATGACTGCGGAGCGGTTCAGAGCTTTTGGTTGATGGACAGTTTTAGAATGCTGTTCTTCGTTGCTGATGAAAACTTGCTTAGGGAATTAGGGAAGTCAAACTAATTATGTCAGGATTTGTCTTCAGTGCCAAACATGAGACAGTGTTTCTGATTCTGCCTTCTGTCTTGATGGTACCCGTGTCTTAAGCTCTGTGGGTCTCTAACGATGCTCTCCACAGATCTCTAGTGGGCAGGCCTTGAATCGCAGCTGGCTTTAAATGACTCCCCACAAGTTGCTAATACAGTGTATGCTTTGTCTCAGCAAAGAGAGAAAAACGAAATACGTTAGCATTCGCACTTTTGTTTTGTGAGGACGACACATAACCATGAAAGTTATGTGTGGGAGTTGCCATGAATGAATTCCCATCCTATATTCTTGATGTATGCATAACACTCGACTTTGTTGTTTTGCAGAAGGCTGAAGAGAATGCAGAGGGAGGGGAGTCTGCCCTGGGACCAGACGGAGAGGTAAGGGTAGTGGCTCCCGTTGGCTCCTGGGCTGTGCTGGGGCAGTTGGTCACACCCTATTGCACCATTCTTCGTGTACTATAACTTCAGTTTCCCTGACCCACTCATTTTTATAAAAAAAGTTCTATTCATCGGTATATATGTGTGTCTCTACATGTATATCTATCTGCATGTTTATGTTAGTGCCCACAGAGGTCGGAAGAGAGTGTCTATTCTCTAGTGCTAGAGTTATGGACCATTGTGAATCTGGGACCAAACTTGGGTCTTTTGCAAGAGCAGCAGCATGTGTTCTGAACTGCTGTGCCACCTCTCCAGGCCCTTAGCTGATCCTTTTTAAAGTAAAAAAAAAAAAAAAAAAAAATAGTGCACCAGGGGATGGAGATATGGCACAGTAGGTAGAGTTCTCACTGTGCAAATGTGAGGACAAGTTAGGATACGCAAGACCCATGTAAAGCTGCATGTGGTAGCACGTGTCTGTAAACCCAGTGTTTCTACCTTTACATGGGAAGCAAAGGTGGAGGGACCCCCTGAAAGCTTGAGGACCAGCTAGCCAGAAACTCATAGTGGCAAACAACATTGAGACCTTTTCTCAAAGTGATGTAAGGTCCGATAGCCAAGAGTACCCTCTGTCCTCCACACATATGCCTGCACTCAAACATATGAATGAGCATATTTGTGTACACACACACACACACACACACACACACACACACACACACACACACAGAGGCATGGGGGTAGGGGACAAACCACAGACCAGTAACACAGTAGAAAACTAGAATAACACTGTCCCAAGATTGCTGATCAGCTGATAGTTTCTTGTGTACCATTCTGTATACAGATAAGCATATTATGACTATGGAGAAGGCATAAGAGGGTAAAGTGATCCCATGATTACACTTGGCAAGTAAATAACACAGAAGCATAAATACAGCCCAATTTCCCTACTTATTTACTAATTTGAAATAAGAAAAAAATGTGTAAAGCAGTCAGTTCACATATTCTAGATTTTTATTGGGTTATTTCTGTAGGCTTACAATATAGATTGTATGTAGAGCTACACAGGCATTGTCCTTAATTGTATATCCTAGAATTTCTGATATTCTCTTGAGCTCTGAGGAGGCAATTATTTATTTATTGGATTTTTTTCCCCCCTGAAAAACTGAAGGATGTGTCCAGTCATGGAGAGGTGCAAGACTTAGAGAGGTTTTGTTTTGTTTTATTTTAATTACCTTCCCTCAGGGGGCCCTGCCTGAGAAGCCTGCTTAGAGCATAGGATGGTGGAGGGGTTGCCCATTTCATTCTAGAATCACGAGGCTTCCATGTGAGTTCCCATGGCTAGATGCAGAAAGAAGGGATGGACTGCTGACATGCAGAAACCTCTTGAAAATAGCTGTTGGCTAGCCACTCTAAGCCACTGCAAGGAAGGAAAAGATCAGGATAAATATTGATATGTACAAAACTCTAGGCCAACTCTTACCAGGGTAGAATGCTGTGTTGGAGCACTTCGAAGCAACAAGGGCCGGCCTTACACCAGCCTTCTCTGAGGAAGGCAGTCCTCCCCCCCCTCCCCCACCAGGGTGACTCAACACCTTCTAGTCCTCTCATCTCTTATTTTGTGTGGAAATTAGCCTGATCTTGGGCCTGTGACATCATGCTGGGGTTTTTTTCCCCCTTCATCGTCAGTGTTAACACTTGTGAGTTCTGTTTGCTAAAGTTTGCAAAGTGGACATCTTGCTCAGTTTGCTTTGAAATAATGCTCTTCCTTCTTTCTCTTGGTCTCATTCTGTGCCTTTTTTTTTTTTTTTTTTTTTTTGCCAGAGTTCTAATTCCACCCACAGTGATTTCCAGTTTTCTCCAAGGTGTGACATCAGCAATAAAACAGGCTGTATTATAATAGCCCACGATAACATATATGGTCATGGTCGTGTCCCCACCCCCACCCCCAACCAGGGAAATGGTAGCAAATGCTGGATTTCCCTTCTCTCTGTCTAGTGTGGAGATGACCTTTTACCTTAATGAGGAAGAATCATGTTGCTGTGTAGAGCAGCACAACTCAGAACGATCACTTTAGCGCCCAGGAGAGCGAGGAAAGCTGACAGGCTGGGGCAAGCCTTTTCTTTTATAGTTATCTTTGTGATTAGTCACTAATATTGGTTCTGATTTGATGGTGCTTTGCTGAGGGAGCTGGAGGAAAGAGCTACTGGAGTTTGGGTTTCTTTTTGGTTATTTTTCTCCAAGATACAGAAAGTAACATCGGCCAACTGTTTTTCCTTATCTTTTTTTTTTTGGCTTAATTGGAATAAATTATATGACAATCCTAATTACGCCAATAGTGTTGCATGTATTTATTTGACCACAGAACTAATTAAGAGTAATTTAGGGCCAATTCTTTGAAATAATGAATTTGCCCGAACAGTCCGTTTTACTAGTCTTTAGGAAGTAGATAGCAGGGTGCACACACAAATGAAGCGTTTCCAAGTGTCCTACCCAGGGCCCTGCTCCTAGAAGTCGGTCACCTTACAATTAGTAGCATCCATTTGCATAGGGTTGCTCCATTTCCAGCCTCTTCAAGACAGCCTGTTCTCTGGGGCACATTATCTACAGCCTCTGCAGTTCTTCATAGTCTTAATTTTCTGAGCAAGCCTTTTTAAAAATTTTTTATTTTTGGTAGAGTCTGATAATGAACTTCATCTTTGTTTTGGTCAGTTCTTCAGGTTTCCAAGAGGCAGCGTTTTGTTGTTGTTTGTTTGTTTGTTTACCATACCCACAATTCCGAGGGTTGAATTAGACTCCTCCATTCTTGTGGGTTGGCTGCAGATAAAGCACACTGTTTTTCAGTAGATGGCATGGGCTACATTCTGTTGTTCTAGCCAAAACCACAGCTCGCAGGAATTGCTCCCTGGGAGTGTTAGGTGAAGGATCGGGGGACTCTTAGTTCTAAATGACGCGAACCAGGTCCACTTGCCTGAAGTAAGAATGGAATTTGTTACAGGGGGAGCATTCCTCGTCCTAAATGCTTGCAGCCGGAAGTGTTTCCGTTCAGTGTGGGGTTGAGGCTGGGACTTTGGAGTACTTACATAAAAATGAGACACCTTGGGGGATAGGACCTAGATCTAATAGACTACAACTATGCTTCATATACATCTTTTTTTTCCCCACATAGGCCTTAATGTATAGTCTGAAGGTAACTGTATGCATTTCTTTAGTATGCGTGTGTTTTGACTGGCTATGGATAGCCCTTCCCATTGGGCCAGTTACTGAATTGTCCACTTGTTCCATCATGTACGTGCTCAGAAAGTTTCGCAAGTTGGATTTGGGGGTGAGGGATGTTCAGTGTGTAGTAGGCTGTCTGGAGAGTCTGTCTTAGGGCTCTAACTTAGTTTTATCTTGGCCTGTATAACTGACCCAGTAACGATGTGGCTGGTGTTTGGAGCTGGCAGGAGCTTGGCGTAGCCAATGTCACTCCATTGGTGTTGCTGCCACTGTGGTTTGGCCTTCTGTCAGTGTACCTGTATCCCAGCTTTCTCGAACGTTTTTTATCTTCTAACTGAGAGTCTTGGCAAATACAGCCAGTTAGAAAAGCCAAAGCCTCGCACCTGTACTTTAGGTCCCAGGGAGGCCAATGTGTGTAGCCAGAGTTTTGGCTATTTCATTGGGTTCTTTTTCCTACCACGCTTCTCCACCCCAATCTCTTCCAACTTCCCCCCCCCCCCCAACACAAGGACAGAAAGAAAGAAGGATAGAGGGGAAAGAGGGTGTAGATCTCTTTAGACTACCTGCTGCTGATTAGGGGTGTCCCTGGGGCAAGCCCAATCTTAGTTGTCAGGATATTTCCAGCCAGCCACCAGCAATCCAGCAGCCAGCAACCCAGCAAAAGCAGCAGCAGCAGCAGCAGAACAGCAGCCGCCAGAGCTCCTCTGGGGCTCTAGCATTATATACTCTCTCAAGAGTCCCCAGAATTCTCAACATAAACTATCTTCAGCTGGCAAAATCATGCCCTGCTAGAGCATGAGACAAATCATGCCACCAATCTGAGGCAGCCCCATATCCCACACCTGGGGTTGATCCCAACATATCTGGGTTTTTAAAGAAACCAAAATTCTCGCTACAAATGGATTAAGGCTTTTGTTGAGGATCAAGTTCAGAACCTTGCACATGTGAGACACGTTCTGTACTATCAAGCCACAGCCAGTTTTTTTTTTGTTTTTTTTTGTTGTTGTTGTTGTTGTTTTTTTGTTTGAGACAGCCCGAGAAATATCCAACGTCGAACTGACAGAGCCTCCTAACATCCCAGGCTGACTTGATTTCTTTTTGCCTTTCCAGCCAATAGATGAAAGCAGCCAGATGAGTGACCTGCCTGTCAAAGTGACACACACAGAAACTGGCAAGGTCCTCTTCGGACCAGAAGCACCTAAAGCAAGTCAGCTGGACGCCTGGCTGGAGATGAATCCTGGGTATGGTGTTGAAATGCTTACTGTGGTTTTTGGAGCTTCTTTGACTAGGGGTGGGTGTGGCATCCCTTGGAAAATTCCCAAACAGAACCAGGGTAGCCATTGCTGAGCTGGGGAAGTTTCGTGTCTGCGTTTGTCATCTGCCCGTAGGGTGTTGCGGTCACGTCGAGAATGCCTGTGTTTATAACAGAAAAGTCAGCCCCCCTCTTCTCCTTTTTTTCCCTAGTTATGAAGTTGCACCCAGGTCTGACAGTGAGGAGAGTGAGTCTGACTATGAGGAAGAGGTACGTGCACACTTAGTCTTCTGTGGGGTTCGCTGGCTCCAAAGCTAACGGAGGAGCAAGCAAAGCTCCTTCTTCCCGAGTTTGTTTTCAGGTGAGGACTGGGGCTAAGCGTTTGGAAAGGCTCTGATGGTGTGTGCCTAGTCACCCACTGTCAGCTCTTCTGGCTATGGAGATAGATATTGACAAATCCTAAATTCATTTGGAAGCAAGAAAAGAGAAGCTGTCGTCAGATTAGAGGTGGTGGGGGAGGTCTTCGAAGGAGAGTTTTGAAGATGGCTTGCTTTGCGAGTTTCCTGTCCCCAAGTGGTCTGTAGTGGGCGCTAACTGCCCAAGAACTTGTGCTGTCTTCTAAGCCTTGGAGTCCATTAGAAGTTATGGGTTTGGAGCCGGGTGTGGTGGCACATGCCTTTAATCCCAGCACTCAGGAGGCAGAGGCAGGAGGATTGCTGTGAGTTCGAGGCCAGCCTGGTCTGCATAGCAAGTCCAGGACAGCCAAGGCTACACAGAGAGACCCCCTGTCTTGAACACAAAACAAAACAAAACAAAAAGCAATCAAAGAAAAAGAGAAGTTATGTGTTTGGGACCTGAAATAGAAAAGGCCTAAAGACTTTAATGATCGTCTGGACTTCTCTTTAAACATGACCCTTAATTTTGAAATTTTATATATGCTAGCTACTCAAAAGAGGATGTATTTCTCTTATTTCTTGGAAGGAATGCATAACACATTTAGGACATAAAGTGAGAATCATGGGTACTCTCACTAGAGATTAAGAAATAATAGAGGTATTTGGTAGATTAATTATGAAATGCTTGATTAGTACAAATAAAAAGATTAACCAATTTTATATTCTTTGCTTGAGTCTGGCTAGTAGTCATCAAGCCTGGTTTGGACCAGGATATAGGACTGTAGTGTAGCATGCCACAGATGCACAGATGCGCAGATGCCAAGCCGCCGCTGACACAGCCCTTGCTTAATAACTGACAAGGATTTTAAGGCAATGGTCATTTTCCTTCTGCATTTTGGATTTTTGCTTTCTAAATTAATATACCGTGAACATTTACTGCTTTCAGAAAACAATAAAAATTTCATTTAGAAAAACATAACCATTAAAAAGCAAATACTCCATGATAATATCTCCAAACTACCCTCTCTCGCTCTTGCTTGGGAGTGAATGGCTCTATAAATGATCTGTCACAAGATTTTTCTCTCTGAGGAAGAGCCTGGATGTGTAAAGATAAGATCAAGTGAGCAGTTTAGGTAGCCCATGCCACCCAGATGTTGACAGTTGCAGACATCTCCTGACAGCTGGTAAGAGATGGCGCTCGGACCAAGTGACAGGAGCCCCAGGCCACCAGCCAGTGAGTGACTCGTAGCACCTCATTTCTAGGAGGCACTTCTGAACGATCTGATGGCATTGTCTTGATGTCACCATCAGTACTCTGTCACGTGTGCCTTTCCTCCAGTCAGTGGTTAGGAAACACATTCTCTCCTTTAGACGGTTTTGAAACGTCAGGTTAATGGTAGGCATAATGAATATTAGTGATGCCTTTCAGAGCTGAGGAGGCAATCATATCCTTTGCTGAGGCAATGAAGCTTTTTTCCTGAACGCTCAGAAATGTGTGATGTGAGGCAGCCTCTGAAAACAGTGTGCTTTACCAGTTCAGATCCTCTACAGCACTCAGGGACCGCAGAGTCGCATGTCATCACCTGAAAGAGCATTCTCAGGAGGATGTGAAGTCTCTAGCATCTGCTTTTGGATCCAGGAATATAGAATTCTAAAAGAGCAGATATGGTCTGTGTATCTGCTTTGAATGGCCAAATAATTGTATGTTTTGCTGGTGTGATTTTTCACACACTCCTTCTTAGGAGTGCTGGTCTTGGAGACCCCTGGAGCATCCCTTTCTCGAATTCAGCAGTGAAGTGGTGAATCACTTGGTTGAAGCAGATGCTAAATTTGCTTCCTCCCTTAATTGGATTTACTTGCTTCATTTGTGAAGCAAAATACTATTTAATCTCTTTATAAAAAGCACTAATCGGAGAGGTAGAACTTGCCTGTTAAAATATAGGCCTCACTGTGTCTCTTGCTCTTCCTGCAGGATGAAGAGGAAGAGTCCAGTCGGCAGGAAACGGAAGAGAAGATACTGCTGGATCCAAACAGTGAGGAAGTTTCTGAAAAGGATGCCAAGCAGATCATTGAGTACGTGGCCCTCAGAGTTTTCATTACAGTGCATCAGTGTCCGAGGTTCATGTGGTGTGGTTTTTCTGTTTGCAAATCCTATTTAAAGACAGGAATTGACTTCATACTCACACTCCAATTAAGAGTGTTCCTTCAGCTCCTTCAGCTCCTGAGCTCTGGCCAAGGGCTTTGTGTTGCTTATCTCCCTCTGTCCCTCCCTTCTCCCCCCCTTCCCTCCCTCCCTCCCTCCTTCCCTTTTTCTCCTTTCCTTGACTCAAGAATCCTGTCTCCAGCTCAGGCTCTTTTCTGGACTTCACACCTGCTATTTGTACCTCTATCCTAGATTAGACTGATCAAACTTACACACACACACACACACACACACACACACACACACACACACACACACACACACACGAGGGCCCTGCTGTCTACCTATCCGGGCCCACCTCAAGGCCATCAACATACCCAGAAGCCCAAGTGTGAATGCCATTTTTGTATCATCCTGGCTGTTGTAGGTTCGGCAGCTGCCCTCTCTGACCAAGTCTATACTTTTAGCTTCAGCTCCCCCAGTCTGGGTACAGGGCGCCACTTCTTTACCCCATTTCAGCCGAGTCTCCAGTGGTTCACACACCGTGTGACTGTTGTAGGATGTTGTTCTGAAATAGCTGACTGAAGAGGACATTCAAAACATGAGACTTCCTGAAATGAAGAAGTGGATGCTCTAGTATGTTTTTTCCCTTCCCGGCTTGTATACCCACTTTCGGGGCCTTTGTTCTCCAGTGTCCCCCTGCTTATTCAACAAAGGCTTTGTAAGAATGAACAGTTGCTCGTCCATATGCATTGGGTAAAAGACATAGTAGAAAGAAGAACGCCCGTAGGCTCAATTTTCTTAACAATTACACTTTATTGTGAACTCACTAACAGAGCATACCTCACTTACGACTAACCTAAACAATAGGAAAAGGAGATTAAGGAACACAGTAAGGAAACCTTAAGGATATCAGTTCCAAGGAGCAATTCTCCTGGCATAGTCAGCAGGCCCGCAGCAAACCTGCAGTTCAACCAAGGTGACTGCTAGAACCTGGAACAGCAGCAGAGGCCCAGATGGTCAGCTGGAGCCCCAAGTCTTGAAGCCTTCCCTGGAGCAGCTCTCTCTAGGAGCATCTCCCAAAGTGTTGATGAACAGCCAAAACAATCCCAAGTCGCCTCTCCCTTACCCCACCCCCACCCCCACAAGCCTCTTGTTTTGGGGAATATATCCTCTCAGAATCTCAATTTCAGTTGGCAACATCCAAGCTCCCCTACAAAGTCGTTGGACTTCTAAGTGGAAAAACATCCTGCTCTCTCACAAGTTTGTTCCCCATCTCACACTTGGGATCAACACAAAAATATGTTTATCTCCCCTACAAAAACCCCTTTATCCTCTCCTTCTCGACTCATGTCCTTTTCAGTCCTCTCCTACTTGCCCACCAAGCTTTAGATTTATCTTGCATCCAAAGGACCCAGGACAACTTCCTCCAGCAAGGTGCTGGTCTCCAGCTGTGCATGCAGGACAGGCCCCAGCTGGGCACCTTTTATGACCTTGAGAGTAACCTGTCCTAGGCCCAAGTTCCTCACAAGCATAATGTGGAGTTGATAGGGTTCTGCTCGTCCTGTTTGGCTTTTGTGAACTTTACAGAGAGCAATTGTAACTGTAGGGCAGGCAATTCCTACAACAGCAGCTTTAGACTCTCCCGTCATTTGGGACAAAGTAACACATGGAATCTAACATCTCCGTGGACTTCCCACTTGCGCTCTTTCAGGACTGCAAAGCAGGACGTGGACGATGAATACAGCATGCAGTACAGTGCCAGAGGGTCACAGTCCTACTACACGGTGGCTCACGCCATCTCCGAGAGGGTGGAGAAGCAGTCTGCCCTCCTCATTAACGGCACCCTGAAGCATTACCAGGTAAGCAACTGGCGTGTATGTGCGTGTCCCCATAGCAAGCCTCGGTCTTGCATACACACCATCCCCAAGTGCGTAGGCCTCACTCCAGAAGCCTTAGTCAACTTAGGAGGAGGTTTTGAAGATGGGAAGGCATTCCAGGTTGAGAGCCTTACGTTACCCAGAGCCCACTCCGCCACACCAGGGGCCAGGAGCAGCTAGCTTGCTTCTTTCAGAGCTGTGTGCTCAATATTGCTGCACTACACCGGCTTTGTTTCTGTCGTCTTGGAATGGGTTTTCTAAGAAATGCTGGCTTCATCTTGGATCAGTTTTACTGTGGTTCTCTGCAAAAAGAGAAAAACCATCTCCGTACATTCGGCTGGGGGACTTGAAGTAAACAAAGTTATCACTTCAACCTTAGTTGTAGTAGTAATAGTTGGATGCTAGGGGTTCTGTGGTCCCAGGTTTATTTCTGGCTTTGGGGTACACAGGCATGTTGTGCACCGGTGCTAGAAGGGTTAACCTGGCAGGTGGGTTAGCAGGATCTTGGTCTGTGGTGAGTGCCAGGGGAAGAAAAGCCTTCTGCAAGATGGTTTTCAATGAAACAGCTCCCCTTTATTTTGGGGGATAAAAGCTGTATAAATCTTGGGGAAATGGGTAGGGATTTTCGGTGTGAATTACATCATCGGCTGGGGGCTAACGTGCTGGGAATGCTTCATTGGCATGGAGAGGCATTCCAGGTGCTAGCTGGGCATGTCCTGAAACCTGGCCGTCAGGCTGTGTGACTAATTCAAGGGTTGCAGAGGTGGGGGTCCACAAGGCTACATGCACTGGAGCATGCAGGCCCGGAACAGGGAGGGAGCGACTCTTAGTCTGGCCTGTCTCAAGATGAGAGTTTTGGGGTTTGGACATGGCTTGACCTCACTCATGCTCCAGGCTGGTTCCCCATGTACCACAGCTCAGCCATCCCACAGGGTTCAGAGTGTCATCTCTTGGAGTTACACCCTTTTCTTAAGGTATGAAAAGGCTGTTGGCTCCTGTGGTCTGGTTAGAAACTAGGCTGTAAATGTAGCAGATGCTCCTCTTGACGTGTTTGCTTTGAGGGCATCTCCTGTTCTCCAGCTCCAACTCCTCTACCGAGGTGTCTGGGACGTGTTCCTTGGAACATTTGTTCTGTGAATTACTCCTCAGATTAAATTAGAGGCAAACTTAAAAGAATAATTAAAATTAAAAACTAAATTAAAACTAAAATAAAACAGTAAGGTTTTGTGATCAAATAAACGTAGGTGATACTGTTTACTAAAACTAAACTCTTATAATTCAGTACTCCAAATGTGGATGCTGGTAAGGGTGAGTGGAAAATCCCTGCTTCTCAAACTAGGCTAACCCTGGACCACCCTACATCGCTGGTGTGATCGCCTCAGCAGTGACTCCTCTCTCTTCCTCCACAGTGCCTACCTGCTTACTGAGCACTGGGGAAATAAATGTGCTTCACCATGCATATCAGCCTTCTGCAGAACAGTAACTCTTTAAACACAGCTGGGTTCCACGGTTCTCAAGCGCCTTTCTCTACCAATGCCTGAGTCAACACTGATATTATTGCTTACTAACAGTGTGTAAAACGGCGTCGTCTAGAATGCATTTACAGAAGTGCATGCTTATGACCAAGTCGCCTCAGAGCTCCCAGGGTCAGCCGCTGCTGCGCACCATTGCTTAGGCCCAGTCTGTACTGGTGGCCACATGGGTAGAGTGAATATCCATGCCTGGGTAGCATTACAGAAACTGTGTAGACCTCGTGGATTGTCTTGGGAAAGTCTTAGAATTTCCCTGGAGCTCCTAGAACATACTTTGAAGATCATTGGCCCTGTAAGGCCACATTCCCTTCATAAGGTCAGAGTATTCTTTTGAATCTCATTTGGCCCACTTGATATTTTGTCAGTTCAGTGTGTTCCTTGCTATAGTTAGCAGGGGAGATCCATTTCCAAATTATTATTGTTGTTTGTTTTGTTTTGTTTTTTTCAAGGTAGGGCTTCTCTGTGTAGCCCTGGCTATCCTGGAACTCACTCTGTAGACCAGGCTAGCCTTGAGCTCAGAGCAATCCATCCAAACTAGTGCTGAGATTAAAGGTGTGTACCACCACCCTGCCCCCAGCCTTTTCTGAATTATTTATTTAAAAAAACCCAACCCTTTTACTACTTTGCATATTTGTGTGGGTGTATCTGTCTGTCACATCCTGATGGAGGTCAGAGGGTAACCTGCAGTACTTGGTTCTCTTCTTTTACCATGAAGGTTCCAGGAATTGAACTCAGTCTTGGCAGCAAGCGCCCACTGATGGCCCTCGTAAATACATTTTAAGTGCCACACTGGTTTCTTCTCGCCAGTTTGCCTGCACTTTGTGAGCACTCTTCACTGCTCCATTTTCAAACCTAGCTCCCCTTGCTTCCAAATGTGAATTCGTGTGGCCGTCCCACTCCTCACGGGGCTCTGCCCGCTCCTGTCAGCGTGGGCTTTGGACAGTAGCGGAACCTTTCCTGTAGTCTGAGTACCCACCTGTTTTGTGAGTTCTGTTTCTCACAGACAGGTTCATAGGTGGCCCCAGGGAAGCTGCGGGTGGCTCCCTGACAAGTTTAACCTTGGCACGGTCAGCTGCAGCCTTCCTGCTGCCTCCTGCTTCTTGATCCAAGTCTCTTTCCACTGTTTTGTGAGTTTGTAGCCCCTCCCCTTCTTCTGGCTTTGCTTTTATGTGGGCTCAGTCAGTCTCTTTCCCCACCTTTCCCTCCCTCCCTCCCACTCCCATTTTTTTTTTTCTGGCATGCAGTTGACTTCCCCAAAGCTGCTGGTCAGCTCACAAAAGCTCCTCTTTCCTACCACTGCTGTTTCAGCTCTTGTCCTCCCTTTCCTCTCTCTCTGTTTTAAATTTGGTTTTTCAGTTCAGCCTAGAGTCATGAGTTTATATGGTGGCATTTTGGTACATCCATTGTTTTGTCATTGTTGTGTTGGTTTGTTTCTTAAGACAGGCTTTTATATAGCCCAGGCTGGACAGAACAGACTGCATAGTTGAGGATAACCTTGCAAACTCCAGATTCTCCTGCCTCCAACTACCAAGTGCCCAGTTGAGGCCTTGCCCATCGCCTGGCCTCATTCTTTGTACTGGCTGATTCTTTTCCCCCTCTTGGCCATCTGTCCCCTTCCTCTTACTGTCTACCTATTCTCTCTCAAGGCTTTTCCATTTCTCTCCTATCTCTCTGAGTTGGCTGTTTTACAAAAACCTTTAAGATGACTTAGGTCACACACACACACACACACACACACACACACACACATACACACACACACACACTCCAACCTTTTCGCTTATGAAAGTCTTCAGATGTATACATTGTTTCCCTAAGGAACACTGTAGCCACTACACACTTAACACACACTCACCACAGCGGGATACTTCATGAGTATGTGTTCACCTCTTCCTCTAGCTTCCAAATAGTGCGGGGTGCATGTCTACCTTGGTGCCCATCTGCTGCAGCTCCTTGTGTGATCCTTGATAAAGAAGAGTTGCCTCATGAGTATTTTAAGTACATGATCACCGTGTTTTCTACCCATAACTTGGTCAGCAGCAAGTTAGCTTGACTGTAACATATGGATCAGTGTATATGCGTGTATGCTTATCTGTATATATGTAACAGCTAATTGATGTTATCATTTAAACCCAGCATTGCATCAGGATAGTGTGATTACTCTGTACTTCCACCTCACCTTTCTTTTGCGCTTAAGTGAAATATCTAAAGCTGAGACTTGAGTGCACTGCTTTTTCGTGCTCGGAAAATAACGTTGTACGTCTCCGAGGCAGCCAGCTCCCAGGGAGCAGTGCCCCCAGTGCAGAGTCTCCCTGTGCTGCCTGAGGACTTTCTTTGCCAGGAAAAGGAATACATGTCCTTCTGGTGCCCAACCCAGTGGCCCTGGCTTCCTGGTGGTAGGCTTCCTCACCACACGGCTGGCACCCTGGGGCAGTCCGAGCATGACCTGTTCCTGATGATCACTGGTCTGTGCTCCCGCTCAGCCTTCTGGCTCATCTCTAATCCTCAAATTGGCTCTTTGTTCTTGGAGTGGTTGGAATAGACTTTGGTTCGGGTTTTCTTCATTTATAATAATTCTAGAATGTCATCTACTGTGAAATGCTAAGTACGGAGATGAGCAGCAAAGCTGCCTCAAATCCCACCAGCGCGCGGGAGCCCATCCTTTCTAAATCTGATTAGCACTTAGCACCTGCCAAGCAGCAGGGGCGATTACAGGCTCATCTTTTAAATTCCTTCTGCCTTGGCGCTTTCCCCTCCGCACCTTGCTACTGCGGGGAAACAGCGCGCAGCTCCGAGAAGTACAGAAAGTCACAGCCTCACTTGAGTTGTATTAGTATTAATTACCTGTGCAGATCTTGGATAATTGAAACAATTCCTCTTCGTTTCAGCTCCAGGGCCTGGAATGGATGGTTTCCCTGTATAATAACAATTTGAACGGAATCTTAGCTGACGAAATGGGGCTCGGCAAGACCATCCAGACCATCGCGCTCATCACGTATCTGATGGAGCACAAAAGGCTCAATGGCCCCTATCTCATCATTGTTCCCCTCTCGTAAGTAAAAGCCATCCATTCCGCAGCAGCCACCGTCCCGTGCGCTGGAGACTGCCCTGTCAGTGCCCTGGCCTTGCCTCTCGCTTCAGACAGAACTAGTAGCACAAAGTCGGGATACCACGAGCGCGCCATCTGAATGAATGTCCGTTTTGATGTTCCACCCCAGCCCACTCCACCGTAGCCTTTGGACTAACTGGCTAGTAAAGGATGCAGTTGATTCTTATCAGCCCTTGACGCTTTAACACCTTGGTCAGCATAGCCGGCCCCCTGTTAGAGCAGTGGTTCCCAACCTTAATAATGCTGGGACACCTCATATGTGGCGACCCCCAACCATAAATGATTTTGTTGCCACTTCGTAACTGTAACTCTGTTGCTGTTACCAGTCAGAACGTAGATATCTGACATGCAACTCCCCCAGGGGGTCTCCACCCTCAGGTTGAGAACCACTACTTCGGAGTGAGTCCTCATCCCTCCTTAAGTAGCTTATTCAAGGGAAAGGTGAGGGGTGTTTATTAGAAATATTTTTCCTTGTTGTATTCACACTTATACACACACACATACACACACACACACACACACACAGACCCACGCGCACGCATGTACACCTCCAGAAGATTATAGATTTGTACGTCTTCATTGCTGTATCTTTTAAAGCAGAGTAGAAATCAAAATCATTGCTACAAATTCTGCATCTAAGTAAACTTGGTAGGTACACTTGGTGTTTCAGTGGCTTGCGGCTCTGGAAAGACCAGCCTTTGCCATTTCCAGTGCAGCCCCCAGCTCCTGGCCCACTGTGTGGCCCCACCTGGCCTTTGGCCAACACTTTCTGAGTAAAGAAGTAACTGTTCACAGGGCCCTCCCTTGAGTGCAGTGCCTGGGGCGGGGGTGGGGTGTCAGGTCGAAACTTTAGTCACTGGGTTCTCCTCCTGGATTGCACAGTCCTGGGATGAACTCTGACCTGTGGGGAGAGCAAGGCTTTTCATCTTGTATTCCCTTCGGGTTTTGTTTTCATTTTTTGTCTTTCTGACCAAGCTTGAGAGTTACCTGCCTCCATGTATCCACGCCGTCTGCATTTGATCCATACTTGTAGGATCTGGCTTGGATATTCTGGCTGCTCTTTGGGGGATTAAAATAAGTCATTCAGTAGTTCTTCCCTGTCTCCTTCTGACCGGTCTGTTCACTGTTTCCATGTGACTTTGCAATTACTCTTCCCTAATTCGTGTTTTCTCTGAGCTTACATGGCTAGTTGTATAGATGCCAAAATTATCCAGCAATTGTGGTTTGGGGAACCATAGAAAGATCCTGGTGTTTTGCTTCACATATTTCTACACTTTTGAATTGATTCCTTGTGAGATTTTTTTTTTTTAATGAAGTGAAAAATTATCATGCTTTGTGGCAGCTTCTTTCTAACTTACCTCTTCTCTCCATACGTTCAAAATAAGTATGTATGCAGGGTATTTTATATTCTCTAGTCCTTTTAAAGCAAGGACTGAAAATAAGTAACAGTTTTCTAGTAACTGAGTTTTATATAAATGTGTGTATGGGTTTTTACGGTGGTTATTCTTTGTTGTTGTTGTTTTGTAGGACTCTGTCTAACTGGACATATGAATTTGACAAATGGGCTCCTTCTGTGGTGAAAATTTCTTACAAGGTTTGGAGCGTTGTATTTATATATAAACGTGGAGAAGCAAAAAAAAAAAAAAGTCCTATTTTCTTCATTCCATATGCACATCTGTGAACTGTATTTGGTTGTAAAGTTTTGTCATGTACATCATGTACTAAACAGTGAGAGTTAATCATCCCAAGAAGATTACTGTAATAAGCCATAATTACTTTCAGATAGTGAAATGCAGAAGAAAATTGTTAATTATCATATTGCGAGGTTTCTGATGAGAGTAATACAAATGACAAATATCGCACTTTCTGTGTGCTGCTGACTGGCTTGCTGTGGGCTGCTACTGTGCCGAATGCTCCTGCCTTTGCAGGCAATTACCGGGGCGCTGGGGCTGCCTGCTGCACGCTCCCACAGAAAGAGAGCCTTTCAGCCAAGCAGCGGGTTCCCTACTACTGCAAGCTCGCTGCAATTTCCTTCTCTCTTTTCCTCCCTCAGTCGTAAGTGGGAAACCTTCCTATAAGGCTCTGCAAAGGGTCAAGATATGTGTGGAGAAAGCAGAAGCTGAGCCACACATAATAGATCAGTATATGATAATACGTTTCTGTGCACATCACCTGTTTAGGTTCCATTAAGCTCGGAACAGTGAGGAACAGCACCTATGGACTTCCAGCGGGTAATCGGTGTATTTTTCTTTCCATTCAGGGAACTCCTGCCATGCGCCGCTCCCTTGTTCCCCAGCTCCGGAGTGGCAAATTCAATGTCCTTCTGACTACTTACGAGTACATTATCAAAGACAAGCACATTCTTGCAAAGGTATGGGTTTTTTTTTTTTAAGAATTCTTTTATCTCTAATTTAGATCATCTCACTGGTGTGTAAAGTAGCCCTCAAATTACACTCAATAGTCTAATTGGATGGCTGGTTTTCTTTCTTTCTTTTTTTGTCTGAAATCTGATCATGGCATTTACTATTTTGTGTGATGTTTTTCATGTGTTCGTGTGTGAGAGAGAAAGGGAGAGGGGGAGGGAAGAAATGGATTGATTTATTCTGGGCTCTTCCCTGCCCATTTGTAATGAGCTCACTTTTTTTTTTCTTTTTGATTTTGTTTTATGTGTATGAGTGTTTTGCCTGAAAACATACATGTGTCAGTGCCCTGTGGAGGCCAAAAGAGGGGGGGGCCTCAGGTGCTGTGTGACTGGAGTTTCAGAGGGACATGAGCCTCCATATGAGTGCTGGGACTAGAACCCAAGTCCCCTGGAAAAGCAGCCATCTCTGAAGCCCCACCTTCCCGCCTGTTAAGAACATCCACCTGAGTTCCTTCTGCAGTGTTTCTCTCCCGCAGCCCTGGATTGGATGTGTTTGGAAAGAAATAATTGTTTTTGTTGCCCTGGGTTATGGCCGGCACAGCTTCATTCCTCTTGTCCTCAGTCCTCCCCGCCCCCCCACCCCCACCCCGCACCGAAGGCAAGTAGGCACCCCTCCAGATGGTGCCCTCCATCAGAGCACTTATCCAAGCAGAAGCGTGTGTGTGCTTTATCTGTTTTCAGCTTTTGCTGGCAAAATAATGGGCAGTTATTGTTCAAATGACTCAGGGCCTTTCCTGGGGCCTGATTATTTGGAGTTGAGGAGGCGCTGTCTCCGTGACCCTCCCTGGCTCCTCATTTGAAGTTGTCCTTTGGCCACACACCAGAAGGCATTCTTTCCGTTGGTACCCTGCTCTCTCCTCACATGTTCTTGCAGGAAGTTGGAAGTGCCATCTTTTCTGGGACAAATCATGAAAAACTTAATTTTTTTTCCCCTCCTCCTGTGGTCATTTCTTTTACTCTGTCATGTTTGGAAATCAGTCTAAGCTGAAACTACGTCATGGTCAGAATTGAACAGAATCCCTTTTTCTGGGGTTTGTTCCCACCTCTGCTTTAAGCCTCAGCTCTGGGACCTGTGTGTTCCCTTCATGGTATCATAGGAAATAACAGGAAGGAAACTCATGCCCAGAGGAGGTTTAATAATTGAGATGACACTGACAGCGGTGCCGCCTTCCCGTTCCTCAGGCTCGGAGATGAATCTGGCAGTGTCAAAAAATGACGTGTCTCCAATATTACTGTGGGAGTGTGTTTGTACCTTTGAGATCCCTAAAAAAAAATCATCTTGTGTCTTGTGCATATGTATTTCAAAAGTCGCCGGAGACGCCTGGTAACGAGACGCAGGGCTTTCATTTGTTACTGGAGACGTGGTGCTCCAGAAATAGGTGGTAAATTTTCCAAGCGGAAGACCTAATTAATACTTACTCCATGGCAGAATCAATGGTCTCTGGCTCCTTGCTGCTTCCTAAGCTCAGCTGAGGAAGAAAGTAGACTTGGGATGTCTGTTTAGGAGCATATATATCTGTGGGCCTCTTTTCACTGCTTTTGGCAAGTTGACGGCAGGACTCTGGTCATCTATCCACACTTGGCGAGAAAAGGGCCTGGGAATGCTGGTGGTCTCCTGTATCTGGGTACCCTAGCTTGGCTGATGATGTCCTTTCTCTTCCCTGGCTTCCCTGGTACTTCTAATGAGGAGGTGAAAATTACGCCTACTTGCTTGTCTGCTTCCTCTCACTGTTGCCCCAGAGTCAGCGATATCGGAGCAGCAGACCCTTTTTTAAAAATTATTTTTATTTTCATATTTATTTATTTATTTATTTATTTATTTTAAACCAGTGCCACATTTGTGTAGGCCAGCAGTCCTCAACCCATGGTACCTCTGGGAGTCAAATAACCCTTCCATTGGGGCCATCTAAGAATCTCAAAGCCAGATATTTACATTATGATTCATAACAGCAAAATGGCAGTTATGGAGTAGCAACAAAATTAGCCTTACGTTTGGGGATCAGCAAAGCATGAGTAACTATATTAAAGGATGGCAGCATTATGATGAAGGCTGAGAAGCCCTGGTGTAGGCAATGGATAGGCTTAGTGGAATGGCGCTCCTTGTTCTCCCTTGAGCAGTGAACCTGAAGAGCCTTAAAGGTAGGGTAAGAGAAAGACTAAGCTATGAGAAAATACTACGCCACGCTCACCCTTTAAGTATTACTTGTGTTGAGGACTTTGCTGTGTTTAATTCTGCAGTTTGACCCAGGCAGATGATGCATGGTATTTTTGCACTGTATTTCTGCCAATGAGCCTGTGATCATTTTGAGTAGAACAGGGTTCTTCAACCTGGCAGGCGAGGAATTTGCTTGAACTTAGGGAGACTGTTAGTTTGATTCTTCTTCTTCTTCTTCTTCTTCTTCTTCTTCTTCTTCTTCTTCTTCTTCTTCTTCTTCTTCTTCAAAACTGAATATTTAGATTCATGCGTGTAACAGCCCAACAGTGCATTGTTAGAGACCCAATACTGAGACATGCTACAGTGGTCGTAGATAGCTGGTACATTAGGAAGGAAGGCAGGAAGGTAAGAGGGCCTAGGAAATAGGCCATTTCCCAGAAGCAAATCATTGATGTCTGCTTCTAGAGGCTGTAAGTAATCTATTCTTATTGTGAGCAGAGGTACCATGGCCACAAAAGTCTGGAAGATGCTATCATGACACAGTAACAATAGGGCTGTTGGGTAGAAAGAGGCCTGGTCTAAGGAGTGGCCCTTTCACTCTGGGCCTGTTTTCTTGTTTCTAAAAGGTGAACTGTTGCTTTGACAGTCTGCCAGGCACAGGCACTGCTCCATCATCTTCAAGGGTGCCATTCTGCATCCTGTGCCAACTTGGATTCTTTGTTTTTCTGCACCCACCCCAGCCATTTGGAAGCTGATTTATTTCTGTTTACTAGCCACACGCTGGTCTTTCCTTTTGTCTTGCAGATTCGGTGGAAATACATGATCGTGGATGAAGGCCACCGGATGAAGAACCACCACTGCAAGCTGACACAGGTCCTGAACACACACTACGTGGCCCCCAGAAGGATTCTTTTGACTGGAACCCCATTACAGAATAAGCTTCCCGAACTCTGGGCCCTTCTCAACTTCCTCCTCCCTACAATCTTCAAGAGTTGCAGCACATTTGAGCAGTGGTTTAATGCTCCATTTGCCATGACTGGAGAAAGGGTAATGGTCATTGTGTGTGTGTGTGTGTGTGTGTGTGTGTGTGTGTGTGTGTGTGTGTGTGTGTGTGTGTTTGCCACTGTTTGATGGTGAAGAGAAAGCAGAGGACCTATGTCTTAGAACATAAGAGCCACAGAAACCCTATAGGGTGCTTAACATGTGTTGTTTGATCAGTGGGTAGGCTCTGGTCTCATTTCGGATTATGTTTTCCCCTCCGACTCTAAATTCATATCAGATACCCCAGCCTCTTTGCCTTTTGCCAACTTTTTATTGACTGGTAGGATGTTCGACCACAACATGCCACAGGGAGGGTGAGAGTGGAGATGCTGGCTTAATCACTTTAACCAGACCAACTCAACTAATCCAATAGGAACCCTCAAATCTTTCTTTGTTATAAACCCAAGACTCTTTTTTGGGGGGGGGGCGGTGGGTGGGTTTCAAGACAGGGTCTCTCTGTGTAGCCTTGGCTGTCCTGGACTTGCTTTGTAGACCGGGCTCGCCTCAAACTCACAGCAATCCTCCTGCCGCTGCCTCCCAAGTGCTGGGATTAAAGGTGTGTGCCACCACCGCCTGGCCCAACACTCATCTTTTAAGCACCTCCACAGAGTTTGAATGGAAACACCAATTTTTCACACACCTTTTTCAGGTTTTAGTGTAAGCCTCTCTCTTTTTTTTTTTTTTTTTTTTTTTTTTTTGGTGTTTTTGAGACAGGGTTTCTCTGTGTAGCCTTGGCTGTCCTGGACTCGCTTTGTAGACCAGGCTAGCCTCGAACTCACAGCGATCCGCCTGCCTCTGCCTCCCGAGTGCTGGGATTAAAGGCGTGCGCCACCACGCCCGGCTGCCTCTCTTTTGTCTGTGCATAAATATTTCTTAAATGCTGGAGTAACTATTCTTGCATCATCATCATCATCATCATCATCATCATCTCTTTAACTGTCTTTTCTTTGAGCTCATGAGAGTCAAGCTTGAGCTATTGCAAGGGGGAAAAATCCCTTAGACGGGCACATACCATTTGATTCCCAGTCCTTGACTGTAGGAATGAAAAGCTACTAGCATGCTTTAGAGAAGCTTATGTTTGAACTCTTAGCCCTTTAATCTTGAGGTACCTAGTAGGTCAACTTGTTCTTCATTAACTCGTTTGCCCATTTAGAGAAAGCAGTGTCAATTAATTCTGCCCCCTAGAGGCTAACAAAGGAAGGTGAACAAAAGAGTAGATGTTCCATTAAATATGACTAAATTTGAACAAGATTTGGGCAACGGAAGGGAAAGGTTTTATTGCTGTGATGAGATACAATGACCCCAGTAACCCTTAGGAAGGACAATATTTCACTGGGGTGCTTTATATTTCAGGGGTTTAGTCCCTTATCATCATGGTGGGAAGCATAGTGGCATGCAGGCAGAGCTGGTGCTGGAGAGGTAGCTGAGAGTTCTACATGCAATCCACAGGAAAGCGGGAAAGGAGTGTGAGTGATGCTGGGCCTGGCTTGAGCATCTGAGACCTCAAAGCTCACCCCCTAGTGACACACCTCCTCCAGCAAGGCCACACCTACTCCAACATGGCCACACCTCCTAGTTCTGCCATTCTCATGAGCCTATGGGGGCCACCTTCATTCAAACCATCGCAGGGCTATCATGATGCAGGAGTATAAAGATCGCTCACTCTTGCTCTTCCCATTTTCATATTCAAGCTCCCATCCTTTTAAATGTGTCCCCCCCTTTCCTGTTCCGTGTCTATCATAAGTCAGTCTTTATTACCATTTGTATTCTGTGAAGTTTGGGGCTGTTCATACTGTTAACGTGAAACGTGGTTCCAGGGTCGTTTCCCACAGAACTGGGCTCTAAGGCAAAGATACCTGTTTGGAGGTCATTTTACTGCCATGGGTGTGGGCAGGTGGGGAGAGAACTTTGGAGATGAAGGTGACTGCCATGAATGTGGCTTTATAGCATGTGAGATTTCAGTCAAGCATTGAAACGCACAAGTATACCAGAGTTGTACTCTGTGAGTCCTCCCGGAATTCATGTAAGTTTATTTTGTAGGTGGACTTGAACGAAGAAGAGACTATTTTGATCATCAGGCGTCTACACAAGGTGTTAAGACCCTTTCTACTGAGGAGACTGAAGAAAGAGGTTGAATCACAGCTCCCAGAAAAGGTCCGTGGCAGATTTGAGTTGTGGGTTTTCCCCTCGTGTGTGTGTGTGTGTGTGTGTGTGTGTGTGCGCGCGCGCGCGCGCGCACGCGCTTTCAGTCCTGGCCTGTGAAGTTGCGTGTCTGAGATAACAGGTTTAGAGTTCAGTTGCAAGTGAAATCTTGAAAATATCCTCTAAGGTGTTGTGTGTTTGATAGAACTGGCAAGGTGGTGGTGGCTCACCACACATTTTCTGTCTGGTTTCCATAACTTTGGAGCGGGCTTAATATAATAATAAAATTCATGGAGTCTCATTGCACATATATATGTGTGTGTGTGTGTGTGTGTGTGTGTGTGTGTGCAAAGTTACTGAGATTATGTCCTATTCTAAGACAAATAAGGGTTGGCATTTGCTACTTGTGTCATTGTTGAAGGGAGAAGTGTATTTGTGATGTTATGGTGTTATGGTCTGGATAGAAAATGAGCTGCTGTAAACTAAGACGTAGATTTGCCTGGGAACTTCTAGGCAAGTACGTTTTCCTTCGGAAATAGTTTTTGGTCCTGTGGAGTTCCTTTAGGCTCAGGTTAGTATTGGACTTGAATTCTGATGACTGGACCCCTGTCCTCTCCTGGAACCTCAAGGCAACTCCTGAAGTCCCATTCTCTAAATGGTGGCTTGCCTGGTATTAGATGCTGGGTTTTTGTTTTGTTTTGGTTCTTTTTCTCCTTTCATTTGATGGATCTAAGCTGTCTTGTTGTTTTATGATTGTGAGTTTTTTTTGTTACAACTGCTAGACAAATTGATGTGTCCCGTCTGTTGTAAAGTAGGAGTTGGCATGTGGTTAGGCAGACATGATCACTTTGCTATGAGAGAATTTCGTGTCTTATCCCTTATTCCTTAGTAGTCATAAAAATTAAAAATTTTAAAGTCTTATACTATGCATATCCTAGTAAAAGTGTAAGTATGTATTTTACTTTGTTAGTGAATGCAACTTGGGGATTGAGGGCTGTTACTATTCCCTTTGGCTTCCTGTGGTCTTGACCTCTTTGGGTAATGGTGATACCCTGCATGTGGCATCCTCTGGGCGG
Source organism: Acomys minous (assembly GCF_964271855.1). NCBI lineage: Eukaryota > Metazoa > Chordata > Mammalia > Rodentia > Muridae > Acomys > Acomys minous. The sequence continues at coordinate 33,154,751 of NC_140484.1, read as the reverse complement.
CTCTTTCTCGATATCCATATCTTTAAAGGAAACCACTTTACCTTATCCTGGAGGCAACCTGGTGGGGTGGAAAGTGTTGACTCTGCCCATCAGTGGGCACAGGACCCCCTGCATTCTCTGTTGCTCATGATGGGAATGCTGGCAAGTCATTTAGCCCAGTGTAGCCTTAGTGGTCTCACCAGTGACCTGGAAAATATGTCACATGAGCCTCACACAAAGCTGCTGTGAGGAATCAGTGCTAGACACGTGAACACACGCCTGGTACAATTTCTGCTGTTTTGAGGGGTGTGTGTGTGTGTGTGTGTGTGTGTGTGTGTGTGTGTGTGCGCGCGCGCGCACGCGCGCGTGCGCGCCCTTGTGTGTCAATTTGCTGCTGCTTTTGTTAGTGGAAGCTCTACTCTCTTGTCCATTTGAACTTCTTTCCTATCATTCTCTTGTCTTTATAGTGTTTTTCTGGTGCCTGCTTGCATCTCTACCTGTAAACCAGCTAGGGCATGTGTGTGGCTGTTGTGGATTTGATTTGCCAATATCTATTCTCTATTTTCATTACCTTGTTTGTATTTTTTTTTAACCTGGGGAAAGTTGGAAATTTAACTATCAACCTTAAGAGTGAGGAGTCTTTTTCTACTACGTCCTGCTTAGAAGTCCAGACTGTGTATGTCTTAAATGGCCTGAGAAAAAGAAACCATAAAAGAATCATAGCAGTTGACGGGGAAAAAAAAGCTAAATGCATCTCTAGTATTTTATTCTCAAATGTTTTCATGAAGAAGAATCAGAAAAATGCATTTTAACCTTAATTTCAGTTTATAGCAAGTAAAATTTCTGTATAGAACCATACTTGTTACTCACTGTATTCAGAACCAAACTACACAACTGTTCCCTTACCAAACTACACAACTGTTCCCTTACCTAACCCATTCTCTTTTGCATAGCTGTGCCTGTGCTCTTGCACTCAGAGTGCAGTGCCCGTATGTTCACCACCTTCCCACTCCATGCTTAGCCTCATGTGGCCCGTGAGCTGTTCTCCATCCCCAAGGAATGCCAGCTGAATGCAATCAGGATGAGCTGCTCTTTGCTTCTGGGTTCTGTCACTCTGTATAATGTGTTTGAAAGTCATCCCTGTTGTTGTGCTCACCCACAGTGAGTTCAACATTGTGGAGGGACATTGGCTTGATTTTTGTTTGTTTGTTTTAAGGTGTGTGTGTGTGTGTGTGTGTGTGTGTGTGCGTGCGCGTGTGTGCTTGCCTGCCTGCATGACTTTATGTACACCACATGACACAGGTACTTGGAGGCCCAAAGAGTGTTCCAGATTTTCTGGACTTGGAGATATATGTTTGTGAGCTGCCCAGTGTGGGTGCTGGATACAAACCTGCATCCTCTGTGAGAGTTGTCAATGTTCCTAACTTCTGAGCCATCTCTCCAGCCCCTGACAATCTGTGTAGAGCTGCTGTAAGCACCTGGATTTAGGCTTTTGTGTGACATAGTTTCATTTCACTTGTGGAAACATCTGGGAGTATGATCACTGGGTTATATAGTTAATATAATGGATTATTATACATATAATATCATAATGGATTATATCATTTGAAATTTTCATAATATAAGATTAAAAAAATAAAATGGTCTTATAAAATCATGTGATCTCAGTGTTCTCTGCACCTTTCTAAAAGCCTTTGTAGTCCCAATGGCAAGATGTAAGCGTTCCAATTCTTCCTTGTGCTCATCAGAGTTCAGTGTTGTCAGGTGCATTTACGTTGACATGACTCTTTGCTTCCATGTTTTAGTTATTTTAGTAGGTATGAAGTTGTACCTTTAATTTCATTTGCTTGCTACTGAACATTGTTGAATATCTTCATATACACTTGAGCCACACAAAATGTACCTCTGCTGCAGGGGAAAGCTAGCTCTCATGATAGGCTAACGGAACACCCAATGATCAGGGGACATACTGCACCCCTACCTATGGCACAAAGCCCATTTCTTTTTCTTTCTTTCTTTTTGTGTGTGTGTTTTTCAAGACAGGATTTCTCTGTGTAGCCTTGGCTGTCCTAGACTCGCTTTCTAGACCAGGCTGGCCTCGAAGCCCATTTCTTATATTCAGGAAAGAGCACCAGTTCATAGAAAAGAGATTATATAAGGCAGCTTATACTGAATGAAAATTTAATTTTCGATTGTGTTCCCATTGAAGCTATCCAAGCTGATTTTTTTTTTCCTTTGCAAATTCATAGTCTAAAGAACCAACTTCAGTGATGCAGTTGGCTGTGTGTCCAGTGGCATCTCAGTGCACACACATAAGCGCAATGTCCAAAGTTAACAAAAGCTTGGGCCACCTAATGTAAATCCTGATTTTTTTATACATAATTTCTGTAGAACACAGGAGAAAGCTTTGCTTTGATGGAGTGCTTGTGTATCTGTTACATAACAGCTGGACTGCTTACTGTTTAACCCCCACCGTCACTCCTCTCTTAAGTCGTGGGTTCCAGGACAGGACCTGAGACCTTTGTAAGCTGAACTGTTGGTTGAAAAAATCTCAGTTCACCACATGGGACTCTGTTGCACACTGGCCTAGGTTCATTGCTCCAGTGACGTCTCTGAGTGAAGAGCACTCAACAGGCAGGAGCTTTGAGGAAAGCTCAGGTTTCTACCAAATTAAATGGGGACCAGGGAGTCTTTGATAGCATATCCAGTGTATTCAACTACTTGTGAGGATTAATTGGGCCATTTACTAACTCAGATTTCTTAGGGAAAGCAGTCAGTGTATGAAGCTAGTGCCGCTGATGTCCTTAGACCTGGCGTATTCACAGTTCCAGTAGCTGTCAAGACTATCTCTTGGTAGGACACATCTGTTTTAAGAAGTCACCAATGTCACTTTCTGTATCACCTGTGTTTGTTTGTTTTTGTTTTTGTGTGTTTTGTTTTTGTTTTTTCAAGACAGGGTTTCTCTGTGTAGGCTTGGCTGTCCTACACTCTCTTTGCAGACCAGGCTGTCCTCAAACTCACAGAGATCCGCCTGCCTCTGTCTCCCAAGTGCTGGGATTAAAGGCGTGCGCCACCACACCCGGCTCCACCTGTGTATGTAGAGGCACTCTAACATACTTCCCTTACTAGGGTGCTGTTGCATTTGAGGAGGGTGAGTTCAGACCTAACCCAGTTGAAACTGGCACAACTGTTGGGATTCTTTGCTCTGCCCCTTTTCTCTGTCTGTAGGTATCAGTTGGTTCCTCCATGAAGTTCCTTGTACTCAGAGCAGGTAAAATAAATATACTGTCCCAGAAATGGGAAGTATGGTGTGAACAGTTGACAGACTTGACCACTGACCATCTGTTCACACTGAGTACTGGTGTGGCAGTGGGAGTACTGGCGTGGCAGTGGGAGTGCTTGCGTGGCAGTGGGAGGCAACCTCACCCAACCAGCAGAATGAATGATCCAGCCTTTCAGATGCTTTAAGGAAGGGGTCTCCAGTGCCCACGTACATGTAGCAGCAGGGTGTGCAGAAGGTGCTCAATTATAACCCTCTGGAAAAGCAGGGTGATGTTAGAGAAGCTATGTATATTTATGTTTCTCTTAAAATGAAAACATTAAGCTCTATAGATCTGTAACATGCAGGGTGACATGTATGTTTGTATGTCTGTCCCAAGGTCTCTCGTGTGCCTGGGTGGTCGTAGCGGAGGTTTGCGTTGGACCCTCCCAGCAGAGCCTCTCAATGCCCAGTCAGTCTGACTTGCCTGTGTGTTCAGATGCTGCATGTTGTAACTGAGTTTCCTTCCGTCTGCAGAAGTAGACTTCGGACAAACCGATGTTTTGGTTCAAAGTGCAGGGGGTTGAAAGCAGGGCCTCACACATGCTAAGCATCTGCTCCAACTCAGCTTTATCCCCAGGCCTGATCTGATTTTTAAGCAAGCTAATGTCCTTGGACCCAGGGGGATTGAAAAGAATCTGCCAAAGAGCAGAGGCAGGCATGTGCGATAGTGAAAGCACAGAACAATGCAAAGAAACCCATGCTGTTACTTCTGTACTCCTCACGGGAGTTTTCATTAGCTACACATAGAGTATTCGGGTTGGAACTGATTAAAAAAAAATAATAGGTGTCAGCAAGCTTGCATCCTTATATAAGGACATAAAACATATGTCTTTAATATTGTCCCACCCTCCTATGGTCCTCAACCCATATCTTGAGATATTAATATTAGCACATACACATATAATATATATAATAATTCTTTTTTTAATTTTTATGTAATAATTCTTAAGAAAATCTATAGCCATATACTGGAAAGATGAGTTTGTCATTAAACAAGGTCCAGGATCATTTTCTTTGAGGGAAATGGAAGAGAAAATTGTTTTTGATTAATAGGGCTCTTGGGGGAATTAAAAATTAGATTTATTTACTTGATACACATGTATGTACACTGTGACCACGCATGTCATGGTGCATGTGGAGGTCAAAAGGTAACTTTAAGGAATTGATTCTCTCCTTCTCCTATGTGGGTCTCAGGGATTGCCTTTAAGTTATCAGACTTGGCGGCAAGCGCCTTTCCCCACTGTGCCATCTCACTGGCCCCGGAAGATCTTGGGTTCAGTAGAATTTAGAAAGGATCCCTAACATCAGGACATCCTAGGCTTGGAGAAAAGTATGGGAAGAGATGAAATCACTCTCTTGCAGTTGTTAGGGAATACTCTCGGAGTGAAGGGGAAATGTACCTGTGGAGCTTCTAACAGCAGATTTGGTCCTTGTATCTCACCAGCTCCTCTTACCCTTATTGATGTAAGTGGGGAGGCCTCAAGTCTCCTTTCCAGAGCAGTGATGTAGCGCTGTAGAGTGGAGATTCTCAGCCTGTGGGTCGCAATCCCTATGGGGTTGGATACATTATGACTCATAACACTAACGAAAGTACAGTTATGAAGTAACAACAAAATAATTTTATGGTTGGGGTCACCACAGCAAACAACATTGTATTAAAGTTCATAGCTTCAGGAAGGTTGAGAAACACTGTTCTATAGGATCTCACCCCTCTTCCGATGCTTGGCATCCTGTCTGCCTAGTATCAGTCAGCTGACTCCCTCTTTCTGAACTCCTCCACCTGCAGCCCTTAACAATGGCTGACAGGTAGAGAGAGAGGATTCTGTCCTTGACTCTGGATCTTCCATGCCCTGACATCATGTCTTCTATACTCAGGAAGTTGTGAGTGGGCCAGCAGTGAGATGACACCAGGCAAAGTGGACATCCGGCTGAGCCGGTGAACAGGTCTCTTTGGTCATAGGGCTAGTCTGAAAGAGCAGGCATATTGAGCTAGGAGCTTAGCCTCCTGGATGCTCAGAGTCTCTGTGAAACGAGGAGGCTAAATGTGACCATTTTAGGCAGAGTTTGTAAGGATTAAATGAGAAAAGGCAAAGCATTTTTCATAGAGGTCAATACAGGCCCTAGATGCTATCATTATTAAACTTGTAAAAGTTTAAACTTAACATTTTTCTTCCCACAATCAAATTCATGGTGAGTTGAGAGCTCTTGAAAAGCCAGGATGGTGGTTATTCTTTCGCAATGAGTGTGTAGAGGAAATATCACACCATATACAGTAAATATGTGTGATCTGTATCAGTTATGCCTTGCGAAAACCGCACAGTGTAAGAATTTTTTTTTTAAAGAAAAGAAAAAGAGGAGGCATGATCAGACAGGCAAAGCACAAAGACAGCGTTATGTCTGTACTGATTTGTTAAATTTAAAGATGTGTTTCCTCTCTGACCTGGAAAATAGTTAACCAACAGATTTAGGTAACTTTGATGCAGAAAAGCAAGCCTTCCTGTAACTGCCCAGTGTGAAGAGACCACCAGCTGTGCCTCCCAGACCTCAGGCTTCTTTGAAAAGTTATAGCCAGACAAACATTCAACTTCTCTTCATCTGTGACCTCCTCTCTCTGGCCCTCGGAGTCAAAAACAGCCTGGATCGGTTTTAAACAGTTGATTAAACACCAGGCAGTTGGCTGATTTCCTTAATCACGCTCTTAGATATCCAGGTGGCAATCTGGCATTTACTTTGAAATTTGCACATTTGTATTCTTGGAACTAAGGAATGCCAAGCAATATAAATAAGTCTTGTTTTCTATGCTCAGAGTATGCTAAAGACTTGCCAGTGTGTGATGAGCCCTGGGCGTGTGGCTCCCCTCTAAGTGTTTTAAATTGGACTTTGTCTTCTCTCAACTGGACACACAGGAGGCCCCGTCCTGCTTTAGACAGCCATGTGTGGAAGTTGTGTCCTACTGTGAGTTCATTCTTTTTAGCCTCTTGTCTTCACAGTGGTGTATGCTATCATTTCTCGAGAGTAGAGGTTAATGACAGTCAACCTAGGTTTGTTACAAATCTTACTGTAAGATGAGTGCTGGGGTAGCCACATGTAGCCATTTAAAGATATTTTATGAAGGAAGTCATAGGATTGGGGGCAGTCACTGGTTTTCCTACTATTGTGCAATTAATATGGAAGTAAACAGGGCCAAAAACCAGGAAAAAATATTAAAAATACACCCTAATGAACATTTTTGTATAGTAGAGTTGGGAAGCCACTCTCTTTCAAATATGAACTCAAGAATTCTAGGAATTTGGGCACTTGATGTTTTCTACACACAGCCCTTTAAAGGTCTTACAATTATCATGGGACTTTTGACCTTGAGGACTCTGATCTGCTCCATGGCCCTGTCCCATCTCTTGAGTCCAGGAAGGGGAAATAGATGTCTCCTCCGTACTTCCAGGACTGGCCCCAGCAGGCCCTTCTCTGCCATCTTCTGACAGTCTCTTTCTCTTCCATGCTTACCCATAGCCTGCTCTCTGTCCTCAGGTTGAGTACGTGATCAAGTGCGACATGTCAGCCCTGCAGAAGATTCTGTATCGTCACATGCAAGCCAAGGGGATCCTCCTCACAGACGGCTCTGAGAAGGATAAGAAGGTAAGTAGTGAAAGCCGGGAGGCTCGGGTACTGTAATGTGTCCTCTTGTCTTCTCACTGCTGCGGCCTTGAGCATTTCCAGGAAGCCTTCCTGTAAATGGTGGATTGTTCTGCAAAGCACCATGTCTTTGGGGTGGCTACAGTAGCTGCCAGCACCATCATTACCCTGTTAGCTACATTGTAAGGAGGGCAGGGAGGATCTTCTGTGCCCCTGATAGTGTTTCTGTTATCAAAAATGCAACACTGCTCAAGGTAGCTCTGCCCTAACTGGGCAGACAGCTCAAGCTGCCCAGTGTTAGGTGGTGTTTTAGGACATCTAAAATCCAGTTTCTCTCCATGGTATCTTGTGTTTGTGTGTGGTCTGCCAGAATCCTAAGGAGATAGGTATGACACAAAGCCATTGGTTTGACATAATTTTATAAGACAAGTTAATCACAGGGGCAGTGCTATATCAAACCCAGAAAAGGTTGACTAACAATTTGAACTCTGGGCCTCAAGGTGTGTGGGTGCTAAGAAGACGCAGAGCCCTGGGTTCTTTCTATAAGCACTTTGTCTATCTCTGCCTCTGTCACTGTATCTCTGCCTCTGCATGTTCTCTCTCTCTCTCTCTCTCTCTCTCTCTCTCTCTCTCTCTCTCTCTCTCTCTCTCTCTCTCTCTCCCCCTCCCCCCCCTCTCTCTTTCTGCCCACTCCTCCTTCCCTCCCTGCCCCACTTCCTCGCTTTCTCTCTCCACTACTGGACTTGTACCCAAGCCTTTCACAAATGCTGTGCACAGGCTCCACCAGTAAGCTACACCCTTGGTCTTAAAGCCTAGTTTTTAAAGACTGGAAATATTTGATGAGTGAATAATTAGTTCCTCGTTGCACTTTTTGCTCAGGGGAAAGGAGGTGCCAAGACGCTTATGAACACTATCATGCAGCTGAGGAAAATATGCAACCACCCATATATGTTTCAGCATATTGAGGTGAGTCCATATCTTGTATTTCAATCCTTATTGTGCTAGTTAGAAAGGCAAAACCTCAAATATGTGTAAAGCGTGTGTTGGGATGTCCAGCTGGCATGGTCCCTGCTTTTCAGGCAGAATTAGCAGACCTGTTTCCTGGGTGTGGACTCACTTTGGCACCGACTGTCTGAGCATCTGGAATTTTGTAACTAAGAGTTTAAAGCAGTGAGGAAATGTTGGGAGCATCGGCTCATTATGTGGATTTGGGTAAACACTGTGAATTACTTTGTTACCGTTGGAGCTCTGAAATTGAAGATAATGACAGATACAGCCAGCTTCCTCAGAAGAGTGCTGGGAGAAATACTTAAATAATGTGTTTATAGATATGGAAGAGAAGGATGTTCTTGAAATAGTCTTTGTGCGAGAGGCTGGCTTTAGCCTGTGACATAGATTGGTATTTTTTTTTCCTGTTTGGTTTCCCTTGTGGTGATGCAGATTTTGATGCTAAGGTTGCTAGACCCTGTTTCTAGACCACAGGACATTTCCTCCCCTGTCTGTGCGGTGTGACTGAGACTCCTACATTGACAAGTGGGGCAATTGGCTTGAGCAGAAGTACCAAGCAGCCATCTTCAGCATTTGCAGAACCACATGGACCTGAGGCAGCTGATGCCACAAGGGCCACTGCCTGCTACAGACTAAACCGCAGGAATGGCACCAAGAAAAGGCAGTGCAGGGCTCTGCTCTATTTAAGCAGTTGGCAGAACCTTCAAGAAAATTGAAGGTTAATTACAGGACAAAACGAGTTGAAATAGCCTTAGCTTTGAGTACTCAACCTCCCCTGCCCCGCTTTATTTTGGTAGTCATGCACATTGAGTCAGCTAATAGTTTCTTACCACCCCTTACCAGCCATCTCAGCTGGCAGAAAGCACGAGGCCTGACACCACTATAACCCTTAAGTTCTTAGGAAGGAGCATCCATAGATGTAAGAGGAAATCCTTAGGTAGGGCAGAAGACCCTCACACAGATGTGATCCATCTCCCTATAGATAGCTGCATAACAACTGTGGACAGAGGAAGGTATTCACTGGCATAAGGAGAGCATCCCTGATCCTAGGGCTGTCATCCTTGGATATAGGGATAAGCATTCATGGGCAGGGAGAGCAGGCATAAGGAAGGTACTGACCCCACGGAGGGTAGAAGGGAGAATATCCATAGATGGAGGACTGTCTGGTTGCTAGATAGAGTATGTTTAGACTGTGCTCGGTACTTTTATGTGAATCTGTCACAAGCTGTGGTCATCTGAGAGGCGGGAACCCCAACTGGGAAAGTGCCTCTTGAATGTCTGGTTATAGGCAAGCCTGTAGAGCATTTTTTAAGTTAATGATTGATGAGAGAGGGGCCCAGCCTATTGTCTGTAGGGACATCCCGAGGCTAGTAGTCCTGGGTACTATAAGAAAACAGATTGAATGCTGGGTGTAGTGGCGCACGCCTTTAATCCCAGCACTTGGGAGGCAGAGGCAGGTGGATCACTGTGAGTTCGAAAACAGCCTGGTCTACAAAACGAGCCCAGGACAACCATGGCTACATAGAGAAACCCTGTCTCAAAAAAACAAAAAACAAAACAAAACAAAAAACAACAACAAAACAAAACAAAACAAAACAAAAAAACCTATGAGGAGACAGCCAGTAGACAGCAGAGGAGAGGCCCTCTGCGGCCTCTATATCCGTTCCTACCTCCAGGTTTCCTCCCTGTTTGAGTTCTTGTGTCGGGTTCTCCCAGTGGACTGTGATTCAGGATATGTAAGCCAAATAAACCCTCTGCTCCCCAATTTGCTGTTGGCTCATGGTGTTTTGACCCAGCAACAGTAACCCCAACTATGACATGGATGCAGCGGCAACTATCTGTGACAATGAGGAGAGAGGGCACCCAGGACACACAGATGAGAGATTTATGGACATAAGGGACAGCGTGTCTGGAGATGACAGCACCCATATGCAATAGTAGGGGGCCTGGACACTTGAGACCCTGTTCATCCAGACAATGCTCCAGGACAAGGAGGGGATGTATTTATAAATCGAAGCAAAATTTGAGCTGTAAGAGTACTTTAAAAAGTCCTACCAGCAAGCTGTAGCTGATTACATAAACAGATGGAGGAGGATCCATTGAGTGGTCGTGAGATCCTGTCACGGGCTGCTTTGTCACTGTGTCTGGGAGGGGCGTGTCTTGCCCCTCTAACGCCTTTGCAGGTCTGGCAGATGGATCAACCTTTAAATTTTTTTTAAAATATCAAATCTGTGTGTGTGAGTGGGTTTTCTTTGCTGCACATGTCTGTCTGTGTATCACTTGTGTGCCCGGTGCTCATGGATGCCAGAAGAGGGTACCGGATGCCCTGGACCTGGAGATACAGATGGTTGTAAGCTGCTCTATGGGTTCCGGGACTAGAACCTGGGTCCTCTGGAACAGCAGCCAGTGTTCTTAACTGAGGACCTTCCCTCTAGCCTCTGGATCAACACTTGAGTAAGAACACATGAAGTCGCTTGTTAAAACACACACACACACACACACACACACACACACACACACACACATTAAGTAGATGGAAGGTGCATTTTGCTACTGCTGTGAGTATGCTGGGATAGGGAGTGGGCAGCATAAGGAATCATTTCTAATGCTGCAATGCTTGGGTTGTGACAGACTGACTACTCACCTATCCTGAACACCATGTTGATGTGTCACTCTTACCTATGAAGGACTGTGGGGCCTTCGCTGTTACGAAATTGCATCTCATTCTTCCTTCATGTTGAGCTGCTTGGAGACCAAAGTGAGTCTGTCCCCCTCTCTCGGTATCTCGAGCTCCAGGAGGAAGAATGGGTTACTGGGGTTCTGGGTAGATGCTCACCAGTGCCTGTTTGTTTTTGCACTTTTGGTCGATGCCCATAGACAGACAGGCTACACCGGTGCTTGTTTATGTAACAGTTTTGAGGAAGCTTCTAGAAGCCAGAGCCTGCAGTTGTCACTGAGTCAGCCATTGGCTGTTATGGGTCCAAGCTGCTGCATATGTTTGCCAATGGTTTGTTTTATTTTGTCTTCTGTACAACCGTGTATTGATACCAAATAATTTCACAATCCAAATGTTGGGTCTGGCCTTATCATCTCCTTGGGGACCTTCAAACCTGAGAAGTAAAAACTGAGTTTTATTTTGAGCAGGGGCCCCTCTGTGTGGTCCACATTGGTCTAAAATTCCTAGTCTTATGTGATGTGGTGTGTGTGTGTGTGTGTGTGTGTGTGTGTGTGTGTGTGTGTGTGTGTGTGTGTGCCTGCCTCAAACTTCCAAATACCTGGAAATAGAGGCATGCACATCTATGCCCCAAATGAGGGTGCCTAATCTTACTAGTCTGTAGATCTGTGCCATGGCTTTAGTTTTTCCATCCCTGCTTGGAGCTAGGAGTGGGAGCTGAAAAATCTGGGATGCCACCTCTGAGAGGGTCAGTGTGGTGCTAGCAGATGGAACAGAATTTCATTCATTGTTCAGCTGGGTCATTCTTACCACAGGACAGTGCTCTGAGGGGCTTGGACCCACCTTTCCCTGTAAGGGCAGGATCTTTTCTGCCTGGAGGAAAACCTTCAGTGATTGGATGCAGGGGGCAGTAAAGAGCCAAGGGGTGACTGAAGGGGAGGTGTGATTTGCCCTGCGCACCCCTGAGGTAGTTTCCCTTTCTATAAAGAGGACAGAGAGTGAACATAAAAATGATCAGCTATGTCTTCCTCTTTATCAGTAAAAGGGAAATTAAACAATGAAGTCCTGGGTTCTAATGGCAGAAGCTGGACTTTGAAGTTCTAGTGCGTTCAGGGCATTTTACTGGTAAAGGGAAAAAGGAGGCCTTGACAGGGTCGGTGAATGTTATGTAACTGCCATTATTTCTATTGTTTACTATTGCTGTGTTGTATTTGTGTTTACATGGTAGTTGGGACCAGCTTATATTAAACCCTGCCTTTAGCTGGGACTGTGAGCTTGTGAGTGGATCCCCAGAAGCAGTTCCAGGTTCAGCTTCTGGCCCCATGCACACTCAGACACTGAGCCATGCTTGGGTTGTGTTGGGTCAGTGAGCTAACTTTACATCAGGGAGTCTAACGCAAAGAATACGGCAGGCATGTCTTTACAGTGGGATAGAAAGGGACCTCAGAGGCATGCGTTTCTGATATGCTCTGCAGTGAGTGCTCACCTCTTTGGGGACCATTTGATTTGCTTTGACTATGTTCTAGAAATACTAGAGAAACCAAGAAGTTAATGATTGCATATATTAAAATCACTTTCTTCTCTGTTTTAAAGGAATCCTTTGCTGAACACCTGGGCTATTCGAATGGGGTCATCAATGGGTAAACCCCCCTTTTTTTCTCTTTCGAGATGCATTCTTATTGGCCTTACCTAACCTCTTTCTGCAGCATTCTGTATTCTGCAAGTGCACACTGTCAGCCTCCTCAGCCCTCCTTGCTCCCCTGCAGAGGGACAGAGTTGCTAAGTGAAATGATAGCAGCATTTCCCTTGTCCTTTACTCGCATAAATTTCAGTGTGCCCTTAGCAAACGCCTATTCAAAGGACATAAGTCTCATTTAAGTGACTTACAAGTTGTTTCACATTCTAAAAATGTTTTCTCAGTCCCTGAGTGGGGTGAGTGCTAGCCTAACATGTCTCTTGGGCTTAAAGTGTTTTTCTTACTGATTTCCTATGGATGTTTAGCATTCACATGTGTGAAAGAAAATCTCTCATCTGCCATAAGCGAATGGTCAGTTTTAAAGTCAGTTTTTGGAATTTGATCGAAGAAGGCTTTTTTTCTGTTGTTGTTAGCATAGACATAGGACAGAGCCATACCTTGCCACAGAGATGCTTTACTCTGCACAGAACGTGTTGTGTGTCACCTCAGGATGGATGAGATGTTAGGGACGTACCTGTCCTTGGTGGGTTCCAGAGGCAGGCCAGGCCCACAGGAACAGGCTTAGGGTCCTTGCTTCAGTTGTCCTCTGGCCTTTGAGGCTTCTCCTGCTTTCTCCAGCATGGCCAGGGGTACAGGGTGAGCCACTGAAGGGCAGGTTCTCAGAGTATAAGTGACAAACGACAGGAAGACACCCATGAAAATGGATCAATCAGGAACCAAATGCAGCGTGGGTAAATTCTGCTACCCGGGGACATATTTTCAGCGTGCTTGACCTCATGTATGTGGGTGATTGTTTCAAACAGTTTCAACCCTAAAAGTAGATTTCAGTACTGCCCAAAACCATTCGTTGCATTGGGAAACAGAAGGTTGGCCGTGGCAGGAGGCCCGACTTCATCCTTCCCCCTTACCATGGCATTGGCTCTCTTCTCCCATCGTGTTTTGCCTTACACTCCTGCAGTAAGCCAGGACCTTATCCCTTCCCGTCCACTCACATGGTGCCCATGGCAACCCTGTGAAACAGGTTACTTAAGGTCACACTCCTGTTTACCACACACCGGTGGTCTGTCCATTGCGTTGTAAACCAGAACAGTCCATGCGGGTCTCCCCAGTACCTGCTACCTTCCCACCTCTCCAGTCTGCTCTCAGGGATTGGGGGAGGCGCCCTCTCCCCACTTAGGCTTAAGTTACACATCATCGTTACTTGGTCCAAATGTGTGAGGGCCTCAGGCTTCCTGCACTCTGCAAGACCTATACTTTTTCCTGCCTGTGCGCATGCGTTTCCTTTCCCGGTGCCCTTCTCTGCAGGTATGCCTTCATTTCGCTCCTAGATGCCTTTTCACTCCTCGTTCCAGGCCTTAACTAATGCGTTCCCTGCAGGGAAGTCACTGACCTCACACACACTAAGCCAGTGGCTAGCAAGCTTTCTCAGTAAGGAGCCAGATAGGAAACATTCTCAGCTTTGCAGACCACAGAGTCTGCCGTGCTTAGTCGACATGGCTAGTATAGGATAGACTCAGACAGGCAGAGATGCACGGGCATGGCTGTGCTTCGGGAAGCATCTGCCTGCCGGGTGCTGATGGACTAAATTCTCACTGTCACCTGCTGCTTTTTCTCTATAGTTCTGGCCACAATGTATAGTTCTACATTTTGTCATTGTATGCCTGTCCACATTGTGTTGGTACCAAGTAGGTACTCAGTAAGCATTTGAGTGACTCATGGGTGTCCGAAGTTAATTTGATGGCACACCATGAAGAATCTTAGTGGTTAGAGGGGTTCCCTTTTCTTTTGGGTACCTGCCATATATATAGCATGCACTTCATACCTGTCATGGGTTTTATATGGATGGCTTTTTCTCTCCCTCATTAAATGCTTGCATGGCTTAGGATATCAGCTCCTTCCATCCACAGTTCCTTGCTGAATGTTTACCATGTGCAAGCTTGCTCTATCTGCAAAGCTAAGCTCTTCCAGATCTTTCAAGAAGACAGCAGTTAATACTGCCTTCTTGTTGTTTTGCATTTTCGGGTTCAGGGCTGAGCTGTATCGGGCCTCAGGAAAGTTTGAGCTACTTGATCGTATTCTACCCAAATTGAGAGCAACTAACCACCGCGTGCTGCTTTTCTGCCAGATGACGTCACTCATGACCATCATGGAGGATTACTTTGCTTTTCGGAACTTCCTTTACCTGCGCCTCGACGGTAAGTGCGGGAGGCACTGGACTCAAGTCACACTCCTGAAAAATCAAAGGGCCGTGGGCCCTGAGCTCTGATCTCAGCCAAAAAGGAGGAAGTGGGCTTGCAGGCTGGGTTTAGGTCTGTTTATGAAAAAGGCTTTGACTTTTTCAGAGAACACGTATCTTAAGGGACACACTCCATGCCTCCTTTATTCAGTAACAATGTAGTGGTTCATTTGTGAGTTTGTCATTGAAGCCTGTGTCTCTAAATATGACATAAGGACAGGCCACATTGTTAAGAGATGAGACTTGATTGCTTCCTGGATGCTGCAAACTATCTTAGGGGTTCCACTGCTGTGATAAATCTCTATGACCAAAAGCAGCATGGAGAGGAAAGGTTTTATTTCATCTTACAACTCTCCGGTCATGTGTGGAGGAACACTTCTCACTGGCTTGCTCAGTTTGCATTCTCATCCATCTCAGGAGCACTTACTGAGGCCTGGCAGTGCCCACCGTGAGCTGGGTCCTCCTGTTTAACTCATCAATCAAGAAAATGCCTCCTAAGATTGCCCACAGGCTCGTCTGGTAGGGGCATTTTCTCAGCTGAGGTTCTGTCTTCGACAGAAACTGGCGGCACAAAAACTATTGAAAGAAGATGGCTAAATTTAAGAATGAAATTTAACTGGGCCAGGCAGTGTACACTTTTCATACCAGCACCCAGGAGACAGAGACTGGTGGATCTCTCTCTGGGAGTTCAAGGCCTGCCTGTTGCAGACTAGCCAGACCCACATAGTGAGACCCTGTCTTCAAAAGGAGGAGGAGAAGGAATGAAATTTGACTATCACATTAATAAGCAAATATGACTAGAAGGGAATATGCATTTAAGATATTCTCCAGATTACATGGGTAAATTGTATACTGACCATAGTGTTTCAGAGATTAAAGAAATGGCAATTTTCAAAGTCTAGCAATGAATAACGTGGCCAAGAGGTGCTGTGCAGGGATAAGAGTTGAGTTATATGCAGGATGCGCGTGACCCTGAGTGCAGAGAGCCCAGCTGTCCTAATAACTTTTCTTTTTATTTTTTTGGTCTGATGAGGTATAATGTGATTGTTAAGTGATAGGGAAATTAAAATTCATATTCCATTAGAAGGTTTGGGGCTATTTTTAGTCTGATGTGCACCAACCTCCCACCTCCCTTTAATACATGGTTAATTAGAACTAAACCAAACACAGTTGGCATTTTAGGTTCATTTTCTGTATGTCCTACCTCTTGAGGTCCTATTAAGTTGACTTTAGCTTTTTAGTCTTACTTAAAGTTAGTTGTGACACCAGACACTTGATGATTTTTTTTTTTGTTTGTTTGTTTTTGGTTTTTCGAGACAGGGTTTCTCTGTGTAGCCTTGGATGTCCTGGACTCGCTTTGTAGACCAGGCTGGCCTCGAACTCACAGCGATCCTCCTGCCTCTGCCTCCCGAGTGCTGGGATTAAAGGCGTGCGCCACCACGCCCGGCTTGATGATTTTTTTTAAAGCCCCGTCTACCCTTCCTCTCCAAAGTTGCCAGCTGATGAATGGCTAAGCTGACGTGCATGCATGTCCCTAGATAGTTTTAATTATCCAGTGTATCTCTTTTGTAAACTTGAGTGTTTTTTCTCTCTTGGTGTGGCGCCCTTCCTCCCACTGTACGTGTCTCCTGTAACTGCTCAGGTGGAACAGACAGGTTTAGTTTTCCTCTGGGTTGCAGCTTGCTAGCCACCCCAAGATCCTGCCTAACCTCTATTGCTATTTCCTGTCGCTTTTTTTTTTCCAGTACCCTCGGAATATTTCAAGCTATAAAATTGAGAAACATCTAGAAAGATGGCTCAGCAATAAAGAGCACTTGCTGGGTTGAGTTCCCAGGACTCGCAGGGCGGCTTAGAGCTGCCTGTAACCCTAGTGCCAAGGATTCCAGTGCGCAGTGCTTGTCTCCATGGGCACTGCACACGTGATATACACACACTCAGACAAAGTGCACATGTACAACATTTAACAACCACAGAAACATCTTTAAAACGTTTAAACGTATTTATTCACTTTATATCCTGATAGCAGCCCCCCCCCCCCCTAACCACCCCCTGTCCCTCCCTCAATTTTACCCTTTCCTTCTCAGAGAAGGGGGAGGTCCCTCATGGGTACCAACCTGTCACTGCAGAACTAGGAGCATCCTTTCTTACTGAGGGCAGACAAGGCAGCCCAGTTAGGGGAATGGGATCCAAAGGGAGACATCAGAGTCAGAGAGGGCACCACTCCAGTTGTTGGAGGACCCACGTGAAGACCGAGCTACGCATCTGCTCCGTATGTGCCGTGGGCCTAGGACCAGACCGTGCCTGCTCTTTGGTTGGTGGTTTAGTCTCTGTGAGCCCCCATTGGCTCAGGTTCGTTGACTCTGTAGGACTCCTTGTCTCTCTCCATCTCCCTCGATCATTTCCCCCCAGCTCTTCCACGTAACTCCCCGAGGTCTGTCTAAAGTTTGGCTGTAAATCTCTGCATCTGTTTCCCTCAGCTGCTGGGTGAAGTGAAGCGCACAGCACACGTGGCCGTGTTAGTGTTAGTACACACCCTTCCAGCTGCACCCACACACCACCCTAGCACCCAGGCTATAAATGTCTTCAGATTTTCATTACCAAATTTGACATCTCGAGTTTGGCTTCCGGAAGAAAAATCTCTTGATAAAAACCAAGCAAATATTTTTCTACAGAGATTGTGATTGTGCAGGTAGATATAGATTTAGCTACTATGCCATTATTTTGTTGTCATGGGAAATGGTTTTTTTGGTTTTGTTTTTGTTTGTTTGTTTGTTTGTTTTTGTTTTTTTGGGTTTTTTTGGTGAGAGCAAGTGGTGAAGTTTCATCCAGAAGATGAAATTTCCTTAGACAGCCAAAACTCAGTGACAAATTAGCAGTCACGGCAGCCTAGCAATGTGTTCCTTTTGGAAAATTCTAGTTTTCGACACAATGCTGCCCTTGCTGTTAATTGTGTTCCTGTAACGGGCTATGTCCTACATCGGAGTCTGACACACCATCAAATGGACACCAGTACCAGGGACATTAAGTCCCCTGCACCTGCAGCGAGGAGCGCTTGCTTTTGAGTCTCCCCAAGCCATACTAAAGAGGTTGCTGGTGACCGTCAGAGTCCCTGGTGTCTACCAATGGACACAACGAGCCAGGAGATTGCAAATCTTCTCGTAGCAAGTACTGTAGCTTTGCATGGAAGGTGATGGAATGTTTTCATTTGTTTATTCTTATCCTATGTCAAACCTCCAGCTCTATTTTTCTTCACACTGTAAGCACCCAGAAGATCTTGTTTTCCTGAGGCCTCTGGTGGACTCCTTTAAATAACGTCGATACTGTTATTATTTTTTTTTCGGTGCTCCGTTTTGCACTTGAGGTTATTTCATCCTAGGTAGGCACATTTCCCATTTGCTTCTATTCATATCTTACCAGATCGCTTTTCAGTGATTAAAACATGCTGAAGGTCATGACTTCAGGGTACCTAGGAGCCCAGTTTCCATGCCCGGCTGTTAATGACGCGGGGCCCTTATTCTTCCTTTCCCCCACTTAGAAGGATCCTTGTCAGTTTGCTTGGCTTTTCTTTCCATTTAAGGCAGAGTGTATAAACGTGAAAGTGGTGAAACCTTGTGAGTAATTTAATCCTGCAACTGGCATTACTTACATACAAGTCTATTTAAAGACACAGTGTGCCTGGACCAAGCTTAAACTGCATGCAGGAGATCAAGTATAAGGTTAGGGAGTTCTTTAGGGTGTAGGTTGTAGCTCAGTGATAGAGCATTTAGTTACTACCCTGTGCAAGGTCCTGGGTTCAATCCCCGCTGCCACTAACTAAAGGGTGGGTGTGGCTTTCATAGATGATTCAACATGTGTGTAGGATAAGCTATAGTTTAGACCTTCAGTTTCCTCCAATGTATCCAGTGCTTGGTCCCCAGAGTGTCTGTACTGGGAGGTGGGTGAACTTGTCAGAGGTGGGAAGCCTCTGGGTCACTGGAGACATGCCCTTCAAGTAGACGAAGTAGACGACAGGCCCCATCCCTTCCCTTACACTTTCTGTGTATCCCAGGCACAAGGTAGGCAGCTGTGCTGTGCCATGGACCTTCTGTCATGGTGCCGCCTGTGACTCGCTACGTGACTTGCTAAGAAACAGGACCCTCTAAAACTGTGCGACAAAAAGTCAAAGATTTTTTCTTGTGCGTAGAAGATTGAGACTGCAGAGGCTTGTATAGAGAAGGTCTCCTGCAAAACAAAATGTGCCTCCTCTTAGCATCATGAACAAAATGGTCTGCTGTGACCTCAGCAAGCCAGTTCTGAAAATAATAATTAAAAAAAAAAAAGATTTACATGCTTCAGACCCCACTCAGTAAACCACCCCTCCCTCAAGTCTGGATTCCTGCAGTTCCCGCTGGAAGGATTTGAGCAGTTCAGTAAACAAAACAAAACAAAATCTAATTTAGAAGTAAGAGGAGTCCAAAGACCATTGCTTTGTTACAGGGAGAGAGGCCCCCAGCCCCATCCCCTGCTTCCCCTGCTTCCCCTGCTCCTAATCCCCACTTGCTATATTTGGGGGATTGATTATCTTCCCTCCTGAGGATGCTCATTATTCTTGCCAAATGTGAAAAACAGATCCCGGACCCCCCCATCCCCACCCCACGTTTGGGGCCTTGACCCTTAGTGAGTTACTTGCTTCCTTTAGCTGGGGTCAGTTAAATGTTTTAACAAGGCGCAGGAATAACATTTGTACAGCAGCCAGCCAGGGAGTATCATATAAGAAGCTTAGAGTTTCCCCATCAGCCTGTTCAGAATCCCGGAGCCACTTCCCTAGTGGCTCACATTCACGTGGGAGCTGGTGGGGTTTTACGTTGTCCCTTCCACAGGATGTTTTATGAAGAGGCCCAATAAATATGTTGCAGATGGCTAGAGTGGAACACAGGTGTGCCCCAAAGGGAGCGTCACCCTCCCCGGGACTCCTGAGTTCTGCTGAGCCTATGCTCTTCCAGCCTTCCTGCTATGACCACCCTGGTACCTAACAGCCTACTCTGTGGCTTGGTGTTGGCTTAGCATCTTTTATCCTGCAAGAGCAGCGAGTTTGCCTTCGAGACACTGAGGTTCACTTCTAGGTCTTCAGGATGGAAGCAGTCCCTCACTTTGTGATTTTGACACCCCATCCTTAGTAGCGATCCAAATGTGAAGGCAACAGAGAACACCTTCTTCTTGCCTTAATTCTCTTGAGGTGAACGAGACCGTGTTCTAATGCCTCTCAGGAAAGTTGCTTTAAACCATTATAATCACTGTTTTTAAGCATGTGAGTATACATGTATGTGGGTGGCCTTTTAAAATTATTTGTTATTTCTAAGCCCAGAAGTAAGTCCAGGAAATGTGTTCATTATGTCTTAGAGTAAGAATGTTCTAGAAATTGTGAAGTTGCAAAGGTATCCCGGTCAGAAATCTAAACATTTTTTTCCTTTCTTTCTTCTTCCTCTCCTCTTCTTTCTTCTTTTCTTTTTCTAATTGCAAAATGCTTCAGGTTCTTTCCAAGACTACAAAAACCCCAACCATTACCTCACTGGTGCTAAAAAGGACCGTGGATGTATTTCTCAAGGAAACAGGCATTTTTGTCTAGTTCTCTCTTTTTTTTTCTTTTTTCTGGATATGAGTTAATTGTCAGTTGTATTTTTCTTATCCCCTCAGGCACCACCAAGTCTGAAGACCGTGCTGCTTTGCTGAAGAAATTCAATGAACCTGGGTCCCAGTATTTCATTTTCTTGCTGAGCACACGAGCCGGGGGCCTGGGCTTAAATCTTCAGGCCGCTGACACAGTGGTCATCTTTGACAGCGACTGGAATCCTCATCAGGTGTGTGCATCTACTCTCTGGAGAGGAAGGGAAAGAGGATCAGGCTCATCACTCACCTTTATAGGACAGAGCGCATTCTAAATGACTGGGCAATTTCTCCAAAGGAGAAATAGCCTGGCCAATTATTAGGGCTGTTTTCTTATCTCTCTTGGAGCGCAGCTATTTCCCTGTTGTGCCCAAGCCTGGGAAGAGCCCAAGTGTGGGCTGAGGAACTCACTTTCCTCTGTCTTAACCCCATCTCTTGGGATGGCCGTTGAACAAATGACATCTGGTGACAGATACATCAAGGATACATGGTCCAGGGGCTGTGGGGTATAGCTCAGTGGTGGATTATGAGCTTAGTGTTCGTGAGGCCCTAGGTCTGGCCTCCAGGACCATTAATAAGAACAACAAACCGAAGGACATGGTGGCCAGCACTCATGGAGCACACCCTCTGCACCAGCCTCCTGGTGTACATTGCTTCACTCAGTTTTCACAACCACTCTGAAAGGTCATGGATGTTAGTTACTATTTACATTTCTGCCATTAAGGAGACTGAGTCCCAGGTAAGTTAAATAACTTATTCAAGGACGCTTAGTATAGGATTGTTAACCTTCCCTTTTTGTTTTGCATGTCATTTAAAATCTCGCACACATACAAAATAATCCCATCGAGTATCTGTTATTGTCAGCTTTTTTTTCCCCCTAGATAACGTGACAGGTATTCTTCTAAAGAAATATCATGGTGGCTGACTAGCTCTTTTATGCCATAGGTTTCCTAACTGACCCTAGGACTTGGGGCTTCTGTCTGTGGGATACTCGGTAGAACAATAGCAGCAGTGTCTCGTTCTGGATTCCAGCTGCTAATAGGGGGGAACTTCACAAAAGTGTGTCCATCTCACCCCGGCTCCTCCTCGGCAGGCAACTAACTGGCCATCCCCAGGAGCAGCATGCCCATCTTACGGAGACTGGGAAGGTTGAGTGGGAGGGACTTCCAGAAAAGTGCAGGTGGCAGGAAGTGTGGAGTACAGGGGTACATCGGAATTGTAAGATAGCTCTTAAAGAAACACAGACCTGCTTTTGCTGCTCCCTGCTGCCCCACCCCCAGGTATCTAATTCCAGGAGCCTGGATGCCTCTGTGTTGAGCCTTGATCCCAGTCCTTCGCTGTGGGTGAGAAGGTTGAAGCAGAGCTAAGGGTGGGAGCCTCCGGCAGAGTCGGCTTGCTTCAAGTTCAGAAACAATTTTTATCTATCTCAGCATCCCTGATTGCGTTCTGCAGCAGGCAGGATTCCTATCAGGGCAGCAGACCTCTGGTTTTCTTCCTACCTTTTTGCTTACTGTGTCTGACCCACCTAAAAGCAAAGGGAGAGAAAGCACGAGTTCAAATTACCCACAAAATCCTACATTTATGAGATTCTCTTCAAACTTTGACTAGAAGCAGAGCTTGCTTGGTATTTCCATCGTTAACTAGAAGTTCCATAACTGTTCAGAACAGTCAACCGTAAAGTCTCCCCAGGAGCCCTCTCTTTTGCTGGGCTCTTGAGCTCAGTGTCCTATTGGTGTGAAGATACACCAGGACCATGGCAACACTTATAAGCCAGCTGGAATCAAATGTTTTCCTTTATTAGTTTAGAGGTGTAGTCCCTTATTATCATGGCTGCACAGGCAAGCATGGTACTGGAGAGCTAGCTAAGAGTTCTGTGTCCGGATCTGAAGGCAGCAGGAAGAGAGAGAGAGCAACACTGGGCCTGACTTGAGCTTCTGAAACCTTAGGGCCACTCCCAGGTAACACACTTCCTCCAAGGCCACACCTACTCCAACAAAAGCACACACTTCCTGACAGTGCCATTCCCTGTGGGCCTATGGGGGGGGCATCTTCATTCAAATCCCCACTTAGGTTCACACATAAATGAGGGTGATGAAGTTGGAGATGCTGACTGAGACCCTAGACATAAACAGTAGGAGTCTGCAGTCTCAGCTGTGAGGGAGGAAAAAGCAGGAAGATTGTATGTTCGTCTAATTGAGAGGTATGGAGTGGCTTCAGGGCTAGCCTGAGCAACTTAGTGGTACTTTGACTAAAAAAAAGTAAAAGCAGGGCTTGGAATATAGTTCAGTAGTAGAAAGTTTGCCTAAAATGTTATGTATGAGGTTAGGATTTAATCTCCAATTCTGCCGCAGACAAACAAACAAACAAACAAACAACAACAAACCTAAAATTAAAACAAAAATACAGAGAGAAACCTCAGAAATATTAATCCATTCAATAATTACATCACTTCTTTCTTGTTTATAACATGCAGCCCTTGTTTTTTTTTGGCTTAGGGAGACTCACATTCTTTGAGTCTCTCCATCCCAGGAATGCTAACTGTGGCTGCTTTCCAAATACACAGGTGATCTAGACATAAAGCCACATTGCTGCCTCGGTCACCAGCCACCAGAGCTGTTGTGACAAGTTCCCAAGGACTCTTGGACTTTCCACCCTGTCTCTGTGTTGCCTCTGTCATCTGCTGCCACCTGTATTTTAGTGTTGTGGTTTTATCTGCCTCTTTTAGGCTGCAGGTCAGAAAAACTATACTTTTAGGCAAGCCTGGTCTACTACTGAGGACAAGAGAGGGCTAGTTCTCATGTTTGGAGTGTAAATATGAAGCTTGTGGTTGGTGAAGGGACTGGTCTTTTCTGCTTCTGGCTCAGGGAGCCCAGATCTTTAGTTTGAGACCTGTTACGGAAATGATTGCTTCACCCTAGTTCTAATGGAAAGGTTGGTGACACAGAGCCTGTCATTGGCTACTGCCTAAGTCCTGGTGAAGGTGTGTTGGAAGAAATGATTGGTTCAAGCCCTCCTCAAGGAAACATTTTAGTTATCTATTTTACATTGTCCCATTGAGAAAAGAATTTGAGAAACTAGTCCCCATTGTGTGCAATGTTCAGCACACGATATTTACATGATTTTTTTTTTCTGTCTTCCTAGGACAAACTTCTGCCTTAATCACTCCATTTAAAAGGTCCCTGCAGCAAAAGCAAATCTTCTGTGCATACTTTTGTCTACTGTCCCATTGTGTTACACAAGTGACAGGAACCTGGGCTGGGTGAAAGGACAAGCTTGTAGCTGAGTGTCAGCTGTGTTTAAAATGTAATGCTAGGAATGCAAAAGCCAGAGCACAGACCTTTGTCCTAAAAACATGCCTGGTCTAAAGGCATGGGTGTAAATAACACATCAATGTCAGACCTGGTCCCTCTCCTGGACTGTGTGATTTAAAAGGGCCATGCCAAGATATTTTTATTTGAGCAGCTATGAAGCTAGGTGATGACTTGAGAAATTTATGGAAGCTTTTACTTAAATATTTCACTAAAGTGCTTTTCATATTATAAGATTAATACTTTTAAAGTAGAGGAAACGTAAAATATGGATAAACAAAATGAAAACTTTTAAAGCGTCCAGCCCCATTGGTGGGCAATGTAAACATTGTTGGCATGCTGGTGTTTGCCGTTCTCACCATTTTCATGGCCTATGTGGATGTGCACACGTGGGACCAAAAGTACATGCTCACTCACAACGTCTAGTTCCCACTGACAGCCCTGTGTCATTGGATCTTCTGATAATGTGTGTGTCTGCTGGTGCATGCTACAATCTACTGGACCAATCTGGCACTGTTGAAAGTTTACCTCTATTTTGAAAGAAACAAGCACAAAAAGACAACCCCCCCCCAAACAGAAAGAATATGTAATTCTAAAAAGAAAAAGTCCATGTTATTTATTGATATTTATGCATCCCATGGTAGTTTCTTCAGGATAAATTTGCAAACGTGAATTCCGAGGCAGAGCCATATCCAATATCGACATTTTGGCATAGCATGCCAAGTTTTTGGCCTCCCCTTCCTCTCTCAATTCTTTAATTTATTATCCTACTAGCAATCATTTGATTTCCAGATATCCAGTATTCCAATACTGGGGTGTACTTGTAAAGCAAAATACTGAATTTTTGATAGGGCTAGACCCAGGAATTGGGTAGCTGGGTAGTCACTATCTGTTGTATGTATGTATGTATGTATGTATGTATGTATGTATGTATGTTGTACATGTATATATGTACATGAAAATGCAATTCAGGAGTGTAATAATGTCATTAACACATTACAATGAAGACACTTGGGCATGTTTTTGTAGGCAGTATCTAAGTCTTTTTTTCTGACACCAGATATATATTGGTTTTTGTTCCTATGGAGGGCTAATTTTCATGACAAATGTACAGGGAGGGAAAAATATTTTAAGATCTAGATTTCAAATCCTGAAATAATATTTCGCTTGGCATGAGTTAATTTAAGCCCAGACTTCCTTAATAGGAAATGACCTTGACTATATATATTTTTTACACATAAGCAAACTCGAACATTTGTAAAGGCTGGTTGTGGAGCATTTTCTGGGTTAATCCAGGCACCTGGATCCTCACAGCATAAATTGTTCTCAAAAACAGGATCTGCAGGCCCAAGACCGAGCTCACCGCATTGGCCAACAAAATGAGGTCCGGGTGCTGAGGCTCTGCACCGTCAACAGTGTAGAGGAAAAGATTCTTGCAGCTGCCAAATACAAGCTGAATGTGGACCAGAAGGTTATCCAGGCCGGCATGTTTGATCAGAAGTCATCCAGCCACGAGCGGAGAGCGTTCCTGCAGGCCATCTTGGAGCATGAAGAAGAGAATGAGGTATTACAGGAAGCCACATTTGTGGAATCTAACAGTGACCTTTTGTCTCAAAAGGATTAAGAATAACACCTTTGTTCCTTAAGAATTTTCTGGGCTGGTGTTAATTAAAATGACTAAATTAGCTGCTATCTTTTATCCCAAGCACAGACAGACTCAGAAAGTTATTATACAAGAGCTATTGCCAGAAAACCTTTAAAGTTTAGCCTGTACGTACTTCCTCTCCTCTAGGGGTCGGGTACCACCAAGTATATTTTATTGTATTGTGAGTGCTGCCTCCTGTAGGCAAGACGTGGAACTGCAGTAATTATACTTTGTAGCACTCATTTTTTTTTTCTTCTTTTCATACTGCAGAGCCCATGACTCTGATGCTTTTTGATTAGGGATGGGAATACCTCAGCAGTTACAGGAAGGTCCTTTACTATGGGTTTGGCTCTTTAGCTCATGGGTTTGGAAATCCTGACTGTAACCACTACAGAAAGGATCTTTTAAAGTTCTGAACAGAGTCAGTGAAAACCCACCCAAGTCCTAACATCTCTATTTTTAAAAATTGCCAAACAGTATTTTTATTCTATTTCTTTTGTCGAGTCATTTTTTTTCTTTTAGATGACCAGTTTCAGTCATTTTATTCTGAAATATTCATTCTAGGACTGAGGAATACAGCTCTGTGAAGGGTACTTGCCTTGCTTGTGTGAGGTCTTAGGGCGGGCGTGCAGGCGTGCACGCACGCGCACACTCACACACACCCCACACAAATCATCAGCCTGAAATGAACTTAAATACTTTTAAAAACATATCTATAACATCCATAAAGCAAAATACCAACATTAGTTCATACCATAGACTCGTGTAGGGATATATGCATTTGCTTTTGTGTACCGGTGCTTAACAGTTAGAGCATGTGTTTATTTTACATATTGACACAGAATATGATTCTCATTGTGTAAGTGTAGGTTTTTTTGTGTGTGTGTTTCAAGTCTTCTGTAAATTAAATATTAAATTCTTTCAAAAGTAATTTTTCCTTTAAAATATATTTTTTCTATACTATATTCTAATTATGGTTCCCCCTCCTCCAACTCCTAGACCGTCCCCACCCACCCCAATCCACATTGTCTTTGCTTTCCTGTTTGTGAGTGGCTGTCAGTTTGAGATGGGTTAGGGATGTGAGTCTGTGTCCGCCTCCACTCTCAGAACTGGAATCCCAGCAGGCCCAGACCTGGGCAGGCCCTGTCCATCCTGCTGCAGTTCACAGGCCCGCTGGCCCCACCTTGTTTTCTTAGTGCCCTCCATGCCCTCTGACTCTTAAAGTCTCCCTGCCTCCTCTCCCGTAGGGTTCCCTGAGCCTCAAGAGGAGGGAATTAATGGAGACATTCCATTTAGGACTGAGTATTCCCAGGTCTCTCACTCTCTGCACATTGTCTGGCCGTGGGCCTCTGTATTTGTTCCTGTTTATAGCAGGAGGAAGCCTCTCTGATGATGGCTGAGCCACACACTGATCTATAAGTATAGCAGAATGTTGTTAAAGTCATTTTGTTGCTCTATTCTTTTAGTAGAACAATAGTATTTGGTTTTCTGTTGAGGTCCCTCAGTCTCAGCTTCATGGCCACCTAAGCAGTGTGGGGGATGGGTTCTGCCTTATGGAGTGGGCCTTAAATTCAATCAGACATTGGT
Source organism: Acomys minous (assembly GCF_964271855.1). Taxonomy (NCBI): domain Eukaryota; kingdom Metazoa; phylum Chordata; class Mammalia; order Rodentia; family Muridae; genus Acomys; species Acomys minous. The sequence goes on along the minus strand of NC_140484.1, from coordinate 33,128,023 downwards.
TGGTCAGTCCTGTAAGTCTTGTGCTACTATTGCACTAGCACATCTTGCATGTAAGGTCACTGTTTTAGATCTAAGCATTTGTAGCTGGGTTTGTGTTTAACCTTTCTGCTTTGCTGTAGCATGCAGCGTACCTTTAAACGCTAAGTCAGTGAGGGTGAAGGCTGTAGATAGGCACCCCAGCCAGACTTCTCCATGTTCAGTGTTGTGGAGGTGTTGTCTTCAGCAAAAGGGCTTTACCCTCAGTTTGTGGAGAGCAACCAATAGCCTTGGGAATATTCTAGGTTTTTGGAGGTTGCCATGAGGCACCCTTAGCCAGCAGTTTGATTGGCTATAGCCCGTTCTCAGAACCGGAGTCCTCAATTGGTGACAAGAGATGTCTCCCTCGTTATTTGGCGATTACATTTAGATCACCTTCATGTATGTCCGCATTTTAGGAAGCTGCTACTGTATTAGGTTTCCATACTATCCCTCAAATGGCCTTTAGGTTTTAGCTGCCCGTCTCTATATTCTCTCCCTCACCTATTTTTTCCTCCCCCAACCATTTGATCCTCCCATCCTTTTCCTGCCCCATCCATCCATAACTGTTTTACTTCCCCTTCCCAGGGTGATAATCCCTCCCCCATAGTCACATTTGTGGCTATTCAGATCATGGCATGCCTATCAAAGGCTTAAGAGTGAATGTCCACAAATAAGTGAATACCTATTTGTCTTTTGGGGTATGGGTTACCTCACTTGGGATGATTTTTTTTTCTGGCTTCATCTATTTTATCTGATTCCTTAGCCAATGTGGCCAGCAGGTTTCCAGGGAGCGACTACCTTGGGTTTTGGTGGGTGAGGCAGAACTTTAAAGTCTTCTACATAGTCTTCATTTCTGAGATGAGCCTGCATGCGAAGTAGAGACTGGTGTCTAAAATCATCCTGAAATGAATCATTTTGCAAAGTGAAGAGCGCTTTGGTATTGTGCCCCCTAATTTGTCTGCCTTATCTATATCTGATTAGTTACCTATTGAATTTCAGGAAATGATGAGAAGTAAAATTGGTCATTTGCACTCAAATATCCACACGCATCTAAAAACTTTAAAAATCTCCAAAAACTCACCACTTCAGGTTTTTAAAATTGAAGATTTGATACAGACTTAGGAATTGGATTGCCACATGCCTTTTTGTTTGTGTGTGTGTGTGTGTGTTTGTTTGTTTATGTATTTGGACACTTCCCCCAAACTGAGTGCTGGCGAGATGGCTCGGCAGGTAAAGGTGTTTGCTGCCAAGGCTGCCAAACTGAGTTTGGTCCTCAGGACCCACAGGTTAGAAGGAGACAACTGACTCCCACAAGTTGTCTTTTGACGTTCATACACACCCAGGATAGCACATGCATGCATTCTCATAATGAATAAGTAGTGAATAAATAATATAGCTATATTAAACATACTTCAAATAATAAGATGATAAAAAATTTAGCCCACTATTTTAAATTTAAGTGACATATACCATGACAAAGCACAATGGAGGAAGAGGTGAGATGATGTGCAAGGAAGCCTGGAGTTTCCTGGCCTTCTTGAACCACAGGGAGAGGGTGATCGCTCTCAGGCCTGCAGAGCACTATATAGGGCCTACAGGGGAGTTCCATGCCAAACGTTCCTCACTAATAGCAGCCTGCTGGGACTCCACATCCCTTCCAGGCAATGACTGTGACAGGCAGCTATTTACCAGGCTCCAGTAATAGTCTATGCCCTGATGTGAAGTCAACTGGGGACCTTTGAAGAGTTCAGGGAAAGCGTTCTGTCCCAACGGTCCAGGGCAGCGCAGGGTGCCATGATCACAGCTGCCGTGTGAAGTATGAGGTTATGAGGAACACAGCAAGAATTCCCGCCATCTTCCCAACTGCTCTGTGCTCCGGGGACTGGGGTCTCTGTGAGCAGCTGCCCTGCCACTTTCTAGAACTGCATCTTGCTTGTGGATAACCCATTGTGTGGGTGGTACAGACAGGATGGTGGCTGTAGGAAGAGCAGGAACCCATGAAGGCCTCTGTGGACTAGTGCGTTAGCCAGGTGCAAGACCTCGTAAGTTCTGAGCCCCCTCACCAGCTAGCCTACTCCCTTGTCAGACGAAATGTAATATTTAGACAGATTGGCTTTATCCACATGGAGGTGAATTAAATTGGAAGGGTCTTCGGTAGTCAGTATTGTCTTGAATCGTATACTTTATTGGGTTCCATTCAATTCTAAGACTAAGTCCCTGCAGTGTGCAAGGTGTCTTGGGAGCTGACATCATCTAGCTCAGAGTGCTGTGCAAGCCACAGCATACTGTTAGTCCCTAAAACCTTTACAACTATTGGTTTCTGAGAAATGAGCAGATTATGCAACTTTGTATAACAGGATATAAAATTTAGGAACTTTTTGTCCTGATGTAATTGCTTCTTGTACTTCCTTTAAATTGTTTTAACCAGGTAGAGTTTCCAGGTATCTTGGTACTGATAGTTTTTAATTGTGCCTTAACCATAGTTCTAGCCATCAGCAGTAATAGTGCCTATTGAAATGCAAAGATTCAATGTATCTTAAATGTTTTGTATTTGGTACCTATAGATGATTTTTTTTCCCTTGTCCTGGTACTTAGTGACAAAAACTCATTGTTTGGGGGTAAATTTGAAAATAGACATTCAGGTCTGCAGTCAGTGGAATTAGTGGGATTAACATTGAGTAGTTAGCTGTTCCTGTGGATTTCCGTAGTTAAGGCTGGCATCCTGCCGTGAAGTAGGTGTCACGCCTATGTTACAGATGAGGTCATGGAGGCGGGGAGACTTTAAAAGTAACAGAAAAGATCCACACCCGGGAGAGCTGGTGTTTCTTAGAGAGCTGACTTCCTGCCCTAGACAGAGTTCCTGCTGAAAAGACAGTTTGAAAAGCTCGCAAAATACAAATGGCAGGTACTAACCCCAGGGACCCTTCCTTACCTTTCTATCTGGAGAAATGTAGCAGAATAAACAACCGCCATCTCCCTCCCCTTGCCCCCCCCCCCACACACTATTTAGCCTCTTCTTAAAGCCTCTTCAATGATTTGTTTTTGAAACCAGGAAGAAGATGAGGTACCAGACGACGAGACCCTGAACCAGATGATTGCTCGCCGAGAAGAGGAGTTTGATCTTTTTATGGTAATGTCGCAGGAATCATGGGAAGCCACTGCCGTCCCCTCCCCCACTTTTGGTATCCAGGATGTCTGCAGCTTGCATATTGGGCAGAACCTTGGTCCTGAAGCCCGTGTGTTGCTTTCGGTTCAGAGTCTGCAAACTGGCTGGATTTAGCCTGCAGACATATTGTGTTTGGCCCACATAGCAGTTCTTAAAATTTTGCATTTGTTGCCAACTTCAAAAGAATCCTGATTTCTGGCTTCCTTTGGAAAGTGAGATGGGGCAGTGTGAGGCCCACAGCTCTGTGTGGAAGCTATCAGCCAGAGCTGAGTGGAGGCTTCGCCCTCTGGACAGGCTTTGTGGCCCATAGCTCACCAGAGTTCCACTCCTAATCCCAGGCCAGCGTCAGACTGGACAACTGCCCATCCTCATGGCATTCAGCTGGCAACTGGGGCTAGCCGGTGTCTTCCTGAATAGGAGCAGGCAAATAGCTGCAGCCCTTTAAAAAATATATATATACAGAAGAATAAAATAGAACCTTTGACGCGTGCACATAGGAAGACGTGGCCTTGGTTCAAAGAGCAAAACCTGCTTCACGTTAAGGGGGCCTTGGTGTTTCAGAATTTGTTGTCAGTGGCTTTAACTTTGGAGTTCTGGGCCGCGTAGCACCTGCACATTTCCTGAAAACTCAGTTTGATTTACGTGAGAGGTGTGCACATGCCACGGTGGTCGGGGAAGAAGCCCAGTCTGTGAGGGAGACTGCTCAGGCAGCTGCAGAGTGGCGAATACGTCTGCGCTCCGTCTTAGGCAACCAGCCCAGTCCTGGCCATGTAGTGTTCACATATTATATAATGGAATGAGGGGTGATGTCGGCGGCTGCAGGCTTTGTCTGGGTGGTGAGACAGATTCAGGTGGGTAAAGTATAAGGCTTCCTCTGTTACGTTCAGTCATTTTGATCATCAGCTCAGGCATTTGGCCTGATGTGGAGGCAGGAATACGTGCACACTGTACCCAGTGACAGTGTAGGAGCATTGAAGAAAGCTGATCACAGGCACCAGTTGGAAAGCCCTGAGGTCTTAGATAATGCACCTTGCATGAACAAAGCACACGGAGAGAAGAGGTGTATTAAAGACACCATTACTGGTGCTGGGGCTATAAAGAAGAGATGTGAGATTCATTTAGCCAGAAATTACAAGTTTTGAAGAGAAGCTGGGAATCTACACGGTGAGGCACAACCTCAGCATTAAGGTTCGCAACTAAATCCAGGACTTTTATTAATGCTGTTATAGAGCATCGCAGGCCAAGATAAACACAACTAAGCTAATTATGACCCAATGGGTATGTGATCTCGCCTTTTTGGCTTAGGAGGGTGTAAGAGTAGAGCTAAGGCTGTGTGGGTGCTTATATCATTTTCATGGGGGGGGGGGAGTTTATTTGCTTGTGTGGCTTTTGTCTAGAGAACACAGATTGTGCCCACACATAATGATTCACCATAAAAGATCATTAACTCTTTCTCAGAAAAATACGGAATGCCGTAGCAGTAACACCCAGCTTAGGAAATGCATTTGTTCCCTACACAGGTGAAGCCGTTTTAGAGAGACAGGGCAGAAACGTGGGATTCTGCTATCACTCTCAACATTTACACATTGAATTTTTAAGTAGGGAGGTTGGGGATGCACATCAGAAACAGGCATCTGTCTTTGAGGAACATCCTAAGATGTAGGTGACTGGGGAACCACGAGGCAAAAAGGCTTCCCTGAGGCAAAGGGCTTTCTTTGCAGTGACTCAACACTACTATAGCCTGGGACACTCCCAAATTAGATTCAGCTCAGAAGCTCAGAAATAGTGGTTCCCTGGGAGCCCTGAAATTTGGGTGCGGGGGAGGGGGTGGGGTGCGTAGGGGGCTAGATATTTCCCCTCCGTTCTTCTTTGAGGCTGGACTTTTGTAGAAACTGAAAACCTCACAAAAAAATGGAGTGTCTGTCCAAGCCATTGTGTCATCCCCCCCCCTCTTCCATGCCCCCCCCCCCACTGCAACCTCTACCCTTCCTTTAACTAAGGAATGACTATGTGACCCTGAACAGGCCAGACTGGCTAAGGGGTGATATGCTTGCGTAGGTGTCTTAACTTTGTGAACTCTCATGCCTGTTTCTTAAGTGTTGGCATCTATTTGGAGGAAGGGCGCTATACAGGTTTTTGTTGAGTTTAATTTGTAAAACCTAACTCTCTGGCTGCCTTTGGTCACTTCGCTGTTCATTAGCACCTCCACCAGGGGGCAGGAAATAGAATTTGGATCCAAGCCAGCTCCTCTGATTAAAGAGTTTAGTGAGGAGCAAGAAGCAAATGTGAGCTGTCCTGGTCTCTGGATCTCATATATCTAAAGTCTTCATCCATGATTAGGAATTCGTTCTGTGCCTCACATTAATGCTGACTTATTTCAATGTATAGATACTGTAAACAAATAGTTTCTTTAGAATAATAATCTTTCTTTTAAACTGCGGTATTGCTTTCTCCCCTTCTAAAGCCAAGACATCGAGTAACTCACCGTCTATACTGACAACCTGTGAGTTTTAGCTGAAAATTTTATTTGATAGGAACATGCTTCAGATATTTATCGTGGACCAATATATAAACAATAGGCTTTTAGCAACCTTGTTTGCTACAAAGGCTAAAAATAATGGTAAATGTTAAGGTATATAATAAGGCCTTAAGGCAAATATATCCAGGTAGTAATTAAGCCAAAAAGTTAGTCTTTTCATCTAAAACTGGCCTAAGATGTAATATAGAGGCATTGTGGGAGCAGAACTTCTGGAGAGAGATGCCATCATTAGGACGTGCAGCTCATCCTGTTTAACTGAAGCGATCCTTTTTTTTTTTTTTTAATCACATGCATGGCTTATTTTCATTAAAATTAAAAAAAAAAAAAACTTACTCTCCAGTTGTCCTCCTCTCCAGTTATAAAGTGACCTACTGTGGTCACTTTACAAGCTGTGTTCCAGGAATCGGGATTGTGTTGTAGAGCTTGAAGTGGCAGCCTTTTGTCACAGAGTGGGTCATCTGGAGACTGCGTTCTTACTGGTCATCCAACAGCTATGAGGAGGCTGCCTCGTGCAGCCTCTGTCTGGCCCCTGCTTTAAAGAAAGCACCCTCTTGCCCCCTTGCCAAGCTCCATGGGTAGATGCTGTTTCTGAGCCGAGCATGGGATGGCTGGGTTAGGCCAAGCACCGCAAGCTAAGTATAGCACATGAGCGAGCAGGACAGCCACGCTTATCTCCCAAGGGGATGCCATCATGCCCCAAGCTTACCTTGTCCTGCAGACGGGATGGTTTTCAGAAGTGTCGAAGCACAGTTTAAGGAGCCTGGACCTTTAATTTTTAAGTCACATTTGGGTTCAAGTAGCAAATACTTCTTTTGCATTTTATCAGTTTTAGCTTTTAAGGGGGAAAAATCATTTTTGTTGAATCCATGTTTCAATACAGTAGAACCAGAGGAAGAGGGAAAAGATAAATAACTAATGACTAACTAACTTATCTCATTGGGAGATGATCTGTATATATGTAACTACTGTAAAGAGAGGGAAAGAAACACTTTGGTTTGCTCTTTTACACACTATCAGAGTGTTTGGCTAAACTTAAAGTCATGTGTGTGGCACACCATTTAGTTTACGCAGAACTAGGTAGGATTTCTAGAACAGAAAGCAAAAGATGGAGGCACAGCTTCTTTTTTTAAAAAAGATTTATTTATTTATTTATTATGCATACAATGCTCTGCCTCCATGTACAACTGCAGGCCAGAAGATCACATTACAGATGGTTGTGAGCCACCATGTGGTTGCTGGGAATTGAACTCAGGACCTCTGGAAGAGCAGGTGGTGCTCTTAACCTCTGAGCCATCTCCCCCAGCCCCCCAATGCACAGGCTTTTGAGGGCCATGAAGGGAAGCTATTTCACACGTATCTTGGCCTCTTGAGAAGATACTGACTTTGAGGTTTGCTGTATTATAATAATTTCCTAAGTGCTGAACTTTTTAAAAGGTGAAGAGTGGAGGAGTGCAGTCCTTTCCTGTCCTCACTGTGCTCAGAGAAGCCACTACATCGGTGACAGCTGACCACTGTAATCATCTGTGTCATTGTGGGTAGTCACGAATAAACTCCCCCCCCCACAAATGTTTCTCCCTGTTCCATTAAAACCGCAGATCCTCTTCATAAAGGTCAATATTTTTAGTAGTGTCTCTTTTGTATGTGCTCAGAGCATTCACTTGTTTTGGAAAAGCAATAGATAAAACAGGGAAGGCTCCCACTTCAACTTTTCCCCATTCATTTATTTTGCGTGTGGCACACGTGCGTGCCCCCCGCACATGTGTGGAGGTCAGAGGATGACTTGCCGGAATTGATTTCTTTCCATCCATCATGTAGGTCTCAGACACTGAAGCCATGTCATCAGCCTTGGCAGCAAGCACCTTTACCCACTGAGCCATCTCACTGGCCCAGGGCTCACATTTTTAACTACATTCTTCTTTTGAGTTCCTTAAGGGGAAGTTTTACACACACAAAGGCCAAGAGAAAGAGTCCTTAAAGAGTCCTTTTTTTTTTTAATGCAAAAGCAGATTCAAATGATGGGTATAAATGAAGAAAGATTTTAACATGTTGAAATCATTCATGTAGGCTGTAGGCACTGCTCTTTAAGGATGAACTGGAACAAGCCAACTAGGATAAAAGGGACAGAAAGGGATACTTCAGGAGGGGGAGGCAACTTCCGGAGAGTCTTAAGTTCTGCCCCACAGAACCCTCTTCCCTCTGGTGACACTGTTGTCCCTGTCTGCAGCGCATGGATATGGACAGGCGGCGGGAGGATGCTAGGAACCCAAAGCGCAAACCTCGCTTGATGGAGGAAGATGAGCTGCCCTCTTGGATTATTAAGGATGACGCCGAAGTGGAGAGGCTTACCTGCGAAGAGGAGGAGGAGAAGATCTTTGGGAGGGGTTCTCGCCAGCGCCGGGATGTGGACTACAGCGATGCCCTCACTGAGAAGCAATGGCTCAGGGTAGGTTCGGTTTTTTTAAAATTTACCTGACGCTTGGAGTGGTTTGGTGACGTGGCTGGAATTCTTAGCTGTGGTAGAGTTGTTGACAGCAGGGCCTGGACTCCTGAACATTGAAAGTAGTTTTATTGGCACAGTGGTCTCTTTGTGTTTCCAGGAAGTGCTTAGGGGAAAAAACAGTGAGGCGGTTTTTGTTAGAGGAGAACTGGCCATAAGAAGTTAAGGATTATTAGGGCCGTGAGACACATTAATGTTTTACGGTCAATTGTCTGGCCATGCCTCACTTTCTCAAAATAGATGAGGGGGCCTTGGAGATCTTTTTAATTGTTCGCCCTTATTTCATGGTCTTTAATTGTGAATTTACTTCTGCGTGGCCTGCACAGAGAGTTCGAGGCAGCATTGTTTTCTAGCTGTGTGATTTCATGGTTATAGACCATTTAGATATGGAAGGTGTTTTGTACTATTTGGTTTTGATGAAGAAATTTAAGCCCAGAAAGTGGGGCATGCAGCTAAATAGGAATAGAAAATCAGTGGCCACTGGTGTGTGTGTGTGTGTGTGTGTGCAACAGTGGCTGGCCTGATGTATATGTTTTAAATACCAATGCTACCTGGATTAGAGTCGATGCTGTTTTGGAGGGGAAAAAATGTTATTCTAAAGTTTGTGGGGATTTTTTTTTCTTCTTCAGAAAATGGTAATTTCTCATTTTGACTGGGACAGAATCGAACATTGTTCCTTTAGGGCCCCAGAAATATCAACATGCTCATAGCAGCCATGTGTAGGAATGTCATGGCCAGTAGGGTTCTTTGATTCAAAGGTTTAGCTGTCCTTTGCAGTCTTTTGAGCAGACTTAAAACCTAACAGGCAGCACAGCCTGGGACATGCTTTCCAGACAGGGCCAGCAAGCAAACTGGAAATAGTACATGCATTTGGGTAAAAACCAAACTAAACAGAAGCCAGTGTTGGGCACCATCCATTTTCTCAAAGGGGATATAATTCCCAGGCTTATGAGCCAAGGATTTGAAAGCCTGGGTCACAAGAGGGTAGGCAGGGAGAGGGGGACTTTGAGATTGGAGATCTGAGGCAGATGGTCTGGGTATCACTTGAGGGATGATTCTCTCAGGGTGTTGTGTGACGACAGCGATGTGACCTGAATTCCGAAAAGGTGGTGTCTGTGGGATTCTGCAAAGAGAATCTAAGAAGGCGTCGCTCATATTTATGGTCGAGCAATTGCATTTAAAATGTAACTCATATGTGATTGTTTCCCTGTCAGACACAGGCAAGGAATTCCAATGGTCTCAGAGTACGGCTCTATGAATTCCCTTTGTTTGACTGCTGTGCTTGTAGTTGTATAATTAAGACTCATCGTATAATGTAAGGAGGTTTTTGTTTAATATTCGTTTCTGAGCTTGGGAAAATTGGATTTCCTTTCTCTTTATTTAAGCAATATATTAATCACCTGGAGTGTTATTACCAAAGATGGAACAAAAATAATCTAGGCCCACACTTTAAAAATCGATTTTTTGATATGAATAATCTCCAGATGCGATAGGCAAAATAACCGGTTTATTGGCCAAGATTGTAGCCGAACTTATCTCGTGTTTTATAACCATAGAGAATTACTCTTCAGAAGAGTGACAGCATTAATCTTGGGAAGCCTGCCTGTTAGGATAGCGCACAGTACCCCACATGTAAAGCAGCTGGGTGAGTGATTGTGGAAATGAACTGTAATCTTAGAAAAAAGGGAAGTTCCTGGCTTCCCCGCAGTGTGTAGAGAGCATTCCTAGTGTATGCAGCAGGCTCCCGTTCCATCCACCGCGGGCACGTTTCAAAAAAGAAAACTAGTTTGTTTTGTAGAACTAACTCCTCTATGGAACCTGATGCCCATGATTTTAATCCCTAAGGTGCCTAGCAGTGTGTCAAGTCATCCAAGATGGCTGAAGCTGTCCTCACTACAGCCTTAATGGAATGCACCTAGTTGGCAATCTGTTCGAAGACTCTATTTCATTTTCTGGATGGTCTACTTGCTGTTAAGACAACTGACCCCTTGACCTATACCCTTGGAAAAACGGACACTCGCAGTCCTTTGTTGCTGTTGTTGATTCCGGAGCAATCCTGTTTAATATATGGCAATTACGTATTTGCTGCAATAAAATAAAATTGCAGGGGCTCTTAGGGACTTGGGTGTGTAGACATGTTCAGTACTGCTAGCGATTGGCACGCTGAGAACTCACAGCCAGCGTGGCCTTGAGAGGGAGATTGGCAAGCAGTCCAGAGTAAAATATGCTCCAACAAGGCTGAAATCCTTCTTTTTCCTGGCAGCGCTGTATAAAGCCTGCTTGGCTAAGGCCTCGAAGATGCATAGAATCCCAGAGTTGGAAGGCGGCTGAATGGAGCTGCGACCATCCCGTGCTCAGCCCACACTCTCTAGTGCCCATGCCAGGAGGGTGGCTGGCCCTCAAAGGCAGTGAGTGCACTGTCTTTTTTGTCTTCAGAGGCCCTGAAGTTCAAGGTCAGCCTTGATGGTCAGTGCTTCCTCCCTTTGGACAGAATTTACGTTCCCTATAGTCCCTCCCTGGCCTTGAGTCTATGCCCTGGAAAGAACAGAACAATGCATTTTCTGTCTTCCCAACACAGCCCCGTGGGTAAAATGTTAGAGGACTCGGGTTTAGTCTGGCATGAACCTCCCAGCCTGCCTCCTTTGACCGTCTCCTCATCTCTCAAGGCGCAAGTCATTGGTTGTCTCGGAAGATAAACACTAATTGCACATCTCTGTGTGTGCTCATGCTTCTTTGTTCGCTCTCCTATCATAGCACCGTCCCGGCTTCCCAGCATTCTCTATCTCTGTCTGATTTTCTGGCTGGTTGGTAAACTCGACCTGGAGCTGTACCTTGTTAGAATTCATGACTTCCATGTGCAGCTATTAAGTGCCACTGTTTTCCACAGTGAAGCAGACTATACGACAAGAGTGTAGATTTAGGTCCTAATCCCTGCCATCCCAGAAGTACTTAACCATCTGTGAACCTATCCAAAAAACATAAGTCAGGGTTTTCTTCTTAGGCATGAAAAGCCCACGGTGATGTTTCGTGGGCGAGGGCCCTTGTTCTCCATGACCAGGCTGTTGCAGCATCCGCTGACTTGGGCAGCCTCTGTCCACATGAGCTGTAGGAGGGGGAAACGGTAAGGTGCAGGGGTGCAGGAGCCCACCTGGCTGTGCCTCACTTGTTCCCCATACTTCCGTTTACACCCGCACTGTGCAGGCCTCCTTCCTGTGCTCCGCCCACCCCAGCTTCCTTGAGGAAGGAGAATCATCATTTGTGGCTGTGAGCCCAGGAGAGTAGTAAGCGAAGTTTTGATGAACATCCGGCATTCTCTCTAACTCAGCATACTCAGGGCAAATGTAAATGGTCCTGCTTCTTTCCTGACAAATGCAGTCTCCTCGCAAACAGCTTTTATTCTATAATTGGGATGTGCTAAAAATTCCTACAGAATCCTGGAGAGAGTCTGTTTAGGTGGAGGATTTTTTTTTTCAAAAGCATTTTATTTTCTATTGATTCATAGTTTTAGACGAGGAGACTCACAATTTGAAATGCAGCTTGGTTTGTTTTTTTTTTTAAATAAAGTAATCGTAAGTTGATTTAAAATCCATTTCCATTCTAACGTAAATGTTTTTGGTTTTAGGCAGTTTCCCTGTCTTGGATCAACTTCATCTTTTGGTAGGGGTCAGTTTAATATCCCATTGCCCAATGGGGCCATGTTGGGGACATCATATTGTATTGCCAAGATGGTTGGTGTATGGATAAAGGTAGAAGCTGTTGTTTAAGCATGACCTTGGGGCCATGCAACTTGATTCTTCCCACCCCATGAGTCTCTATGACAGTCAGCACGGGCTGATGGCCTACTGCTATCCCCGGAGGTCTTGATGTGCACCTGGCCCCTTTTTTTGTGATCTTGGAGATATTGAGGACTGCTTCTTCTGGTGTCTAGGGTCCTGGCCACCTGCTCCAGCCAGAGCTCTTCTGTGTTCTTATATTTCATTAAGGCTCTGGTTTCTTTAGTCTCAAAGGACTCTTAGCTCTTTTGTGTCCTGGCTGCTTCTTGACCACTGTGTTGGAATATGTGAGATTGTGAGATATTATTACCCTTATTAAAGAGTTGCCAAGTTACCACCAAGAGGTTGTGAAGCCTGAAGAGGTTGTGAAGATCTGATGGTTCTGGCAGATCCAGGAGCTTTTTAAAGCAATCAGTATGGAATGTCTGAGATTCACAGATTTTGTAGACATTTATGACCGTATAAAAGACATGGTGAGAGACTGTCCTAGACGAAGCTTATGTGAGGCCAGAAGGTCAAATAGCTCCCTGAAGAAAATAACTCTGAGCATGCCTCTCCACCTCCAATACCTTGAGAGATTTTCTTATTATCTGAAGACTTGTTTTTATCTATTTCTGTGTGTTTGTGCCTGTGTGAGTGTATGTGCATGCGTGTGTGAGGATGTGTGTCCCTGTGTACTGGTGGTAGCTAGAAAAGGGTGTCGGAGCCCTTGGAATTAGAAATACATAATAGGACACCCACTTTGTTTCACTGATGCTAGGATGCGAACCTCTAATCCTCACATTATACAGCAAGCACTCTTAGACACTTAGCCATCTCTCCAGTCCTTACCTAAAGTTGTCACCGTGAAGGGACAGAATCTCATTTCAGCCTCAACAGCAGTTCAGTGCTGCCACAGACCTAACAAGATCAGGGGTACAACCCCCAGAAAGATTGCCTGCAACTTCAGATACTAGCTACATTTGGGGAGGCCCAAGGGCCCTCATGCCTTTTCCTGATTGGCCTAGAGGTTTCCATGAACTCTTTGCACTCACACCTTACTACAGTGGCTTGCTGAACTCAAGAGAACACCCCTGCAGCTTTAGTTCTATGATGATGTACGTGAGTCAGATGAGGAGAGGCAGACTTCCTTCACCTCTCCCTGTAGATTCACGCTGTCTCAATCTCCTACCACATCAGTGCTACTCCAAACAGGAATTTCACCAACCTTCAGTGGTCAGGGTGTTCATGAGAGCTTCAGTAGGTGGACATGATGGACGAAACCACTGGCCTCTTGACTGAGCTCAGTCTCCAAGCTCTTGGGCCCCTCTGGAGATCAGTCTGGATGCTATTATTTGAGTGTGAAGTGTTCTCCCCAAAGCCTGTGTATTAAAGATTTGGTCCCTAGCTGGTGAATCCAGTCCACATTGTATCCTGAGGGCTTTTATTTCATCAATGTATTAATCCATTGATGGGTTCATATAATGACATTATTGGGAGCTGGTGGGACCTAAGGCTTGACCAAAAGAAGATGGTCAACTGCAAATATGAAGGGTATCTTGTCTTCAAAATCCCTTTTTCTCACCCTCTACTTCCTGGGTGCCACGAGGCAGATACTTGGTCTGTGCCACACCCTTCCACCAGATTACAGGTCCAGAAGCAACAGCCAGCTGACCATGATCTGGAATTTTTGACATTGTGAGTCAGAATAAGTCTTTCATTCTTTAAACTACTTATTTCTGGTATTTGTCCCAGTACCAAGAAGACAGTGAACATATGAGACGAGGATCCAACACTCTAGTCACATTGTTGGTCTTCTGTGGCCAACCCTAACTGAAGCTCACCAGAAGTCACTTCATTAGCATGGTAAAGATATGCCTGTCCCTTGACACTCCCTGCTGGAAACCTAGGAACAGTTATCCAGCATGCAGCCCTGTCTTCAGGTCTGACCTATACCTCTGCATGTTTTCCATCCATGGAGGGAGGCTCTCCACCTTGCCTTCCTCTCAAATAGCAACTTCCTGGGACGAGTGCTTTACGCTGACTGTCTAGTGCCATTCTCAGAAGCCCCCCTCTACGCAGCCATCTCTGGATTGCATGGGCCTTTGGAACTGAAGAGAGTCTGCGAGGAAACACAAAGGGTTTGATTCTTGATGCATATGCACCCAAGAGACAGAGGAGTAGAGACGGGCTTAGTACTGCTCCTGTGAGGAGACCACTTGGAGTTAATTTGCAAAGTAGTGTCCTCTGAACAAAGACAGCAATGGCGTTTATTGGGGGAGTGGAACCTATTAATATGGATAGACATCACCGTATGTAGAGACACAAATTTTCCTAAGCATGCTAGGTTTGAGGTCGTTTACATGTTCAGATAAAAGATAGATGCTGAGAACATTGTGGAGCATGCTCACTTCAGGGTCATCACCACATGTTTAAAAGAAAAGATAATGCATACAAATAGAGTGTTATTATGAACATAATTTCCCCTGGGGTCACCTGCAATAAATGACTCAATGGTTTGGGCTGTCTCCTTTTAAGGTCCTCAAAGAACCTATATTAGTAAACTTTTTTTTTTTTTGTCATTAATGATGTGACAGAAGACCGGACAGAAGCAACTTCAGGGATGAGGGGTTTATTTAGGCTCAGAGTTCAGGGGGGTATAGTCCGGCATGGTGGAGAAAACGATAGCTGTAACAGCTGGGGCTGGCAGCTGGCCATATCCCCAGGGCTCCAGCAGAGCAGAGATGGGTTATCCCTTGAAACTTGAGGCTCTGGCAGTCTACATCAGCCAACCAGTTTCTGTGTCTCAGCGTTTCCAAATTCCCCAGCAGCCGGGGACCAAGGGTTCAAACACATGGCCCCACATAGGGAACATGTCACATGCGGGCAACATCAGATCTTAGCTGAAGTGAAGAAGAGATACTCCTTTGAAGGCATGCCTTTTAAAAGGCCAGCTGCTCCCACCCAGCTATTTCACAGCCCTTCCAAGTGTCTACCCCACCTAATGCTAGCAGCTTCTTTCCTGGAAAAGTCTGAGTGTTTGGTAGCTACTGCACGGTGTACCCAAGGTGTTAACAGTGTCGTATGAGCCATTCCATTTGTGCATTGTCCGTCTTGTGCTCATGATATAGTTGGTGTCTTGCTAACTTCCTGAAAACAATACTGTACAGCTATATATGAGAGCAAGCATTCCATCTGCTGTGTCTGGCACAGATGATGAGGCTGTGGGTAGCGCAGGGCTTTTCATTTGACTTCCGCCATGTGTGTTCTACCTGAGATGTTTCAAGCATGGTAATCCTCGTGCTGTTCTTGAGGATTGGGACTTTGTCAAATTGGGGTTACTACAGAGCTAAAGGCTGAGCTGAACACTGGGGATTTCTGGAAGGCTTCCCTCTGCTCTTCCTGTTCCTTTGGTCTCTCTGCCAACTTCAGAATGTGTCCCTTCCTTAAAACGCTTAGTGATAACCTGGAATTTCTTTAATTGCTGAGCTGAGTGATTACCCCGGCCCCCAGCACTTGGGGATCATTGGAACACAATGTCGAGTATGTGCTCTGTATAATATGTAATTACACTGGGCGGGGACATGCTTTGGAGAGCAAAGCCTTTGTCCCATGGTGGATCTGATGTCTTGAAAATATGGTTTCCAAAAATCCCAGTTAACTTGCTTAGTATCCCTGTGCACTTCCTCAGGGCATCACCTGTCCTCTGTGGGGTCTTTACACTGACTGTGTGCATGAAGGTGTCTACATAGGTTCCTGGCACTGAAGGAAAATGCCTTTTGTTTTGTAATGATCCCCTGTGTAGCTGGACCCCCCCCCCAATAAGTTTTTTGTGATGCGTTGATTATGAGGCCAGTTGATAACACAGGTGTTGTCAGAAGCCATAAGGTTTTAAAAGGAGCCGCTCTGGAGGAAAGTCATATCTTTCCTTTTTACTCAGTAAATCTGCTACCAGATGACGGTATGAATTTCCCACGATCTTTGTACCTGAATGCTCTCCATAATGAGAGTTTTCTTTTCCCAAAGCCTGATAGAAATAGAAGAGCATGGAGGACTCTTCAGCTAGATAACAGTGGGGCATAATCAGTAAATCAGATGTGAACCTCGTGGAATTTACCTTGGCATTTTAAAAGTGGTGTGATGCCAGCATGCGCATGCAGACGGGATAGAGGCCTGCACTTGGCCACTCGACACAGGCAGCCAAGGTGCCAAACTCTAGAATATAGAAAGGCAGAGGCATCCCTGAAGATTTTAATCATAAAGTCCCAGGAAAAAAAAATACATAACCAAGAAAATGCCAAGAGGTTGAGGTTTCGAATAACATATTTGGAATTGTGCTGAAGTACATCAGAAGTAATAAAATCTCACATGTACGAAGAAGGGGCAGTCTGTGGACGCTTCTCTCTGGAAGTATTTGAAATACGATAGCATCTCTGTTTGGGCTGGATAAAGCATTATGATCCACCCCAAATCAGGCACAGGCTGGAATCTCTTAGCTCTGTTTTGGCTGAGAACATCTGTGATTCTGGGAAATGCAATTTTTTTTTCTAAAAATATTTTATTTTATGCCGGTAAGATTTCTTGGATACTTTATCAAAAGCATAACATATATAACGCTCTTTATATTTCCCTACTTTTGCTTGTTACTTTAAACTATCTCTTTTATTTTGTTTTAAGATTACAAGACTTTAAAGAATTGACCTTTTACTTTTTTTTTTTTTTTAATGGCTTTTAGGTTTTTAGATTAGGTCATCGGATTTACTGGGGCAGAATTTTCTAGCAAGCTGCATTTCCGTTTTTATACACAAGGGAGAGCTAAGGCCCTAGGAAATAGATTTAGGTTTCACTACACTCCATCATAGGATGGAAGGACTGAGCTAATTAATGACGCTAAGAGTTGTGATTTTTTTGGGGGGGAAATATTTGACAGTAGTAAAGGAATTTTAATAACTTCCACCAGCTTTTATTTAATATCCACTGGCCAGATTGCTCTAACAGCCATTTGACCCCAGTATGTCCCCTTTTGTTAGAATTCAGCAGGGGAGATTCAGCAGAAAGGAATAGTCCTCTGAAGGCTGGAGTAAACAGGGAAGGCTGGGAGCCAGGGGAGACTTGGGAATGATTGATTTTTCTTTTTAACATTAATGTCTATAATTTCTGGTCTTGAATTTTATTATTAGAAGTCAGGATTTAGCTCCCAAATCAAATTCAGTCATCAAAAATAACTGTGGAAAATTGCCCTGGCTTTACAGATACAAAGAAGACCCAGGAAATTCATGTTCTCTTGAGATGGAGGGAAAAAAATCACTCCTTTAAAGAAAAAAAAATGGAAATATGTCATTTTTTTAAAAAAAATCTGTGTTTTTATTTATTTTTTAAAATCAATAAGGCAAGATGACTGAAGTCTTCATCTTAGAGACAGGCAAATGTCTGAGTTGGTTTATTACTTTCAGGCAGCATAGTAATACTATGTCTCAAACAAACAAACAAACAAGAAGCCCAAACAATCCAATAAATAGCATTCATCCTTGGTAAGGGTTGGAGCAAGTACTATTTTGGGAGAATAAGCCAGGGCAGGGTGATCCCATTTTCCCTGGGGGTGATGAGAAAGCCACAGGTGATACCACTTTCTCTGGGAGCAAGGATAACAGTGGTGACACAAACCTCAGGATCAGTAGGGTTCAGCTCTACCTCGTGACCCCAGTACCCTTTAAACCCCTTGGAGCTTTCTTAGTTGTCCTCTTCCTCCTCCTCCTCCTCCCTTTTCTCCTCTCCCTCCTCCTCTCCCTCCTCTTCTCCCTCATCCTTTCCCTCATCCTCTCCCTCCTCCTCTCCCTCCTCTTCTCCCTCATCCTCTCCCTCCTCCTCTCCCTCCTCTTCTCCCTCCTCCTCTCCCTCCTCCTCTCCCTCCTCTTCTCCCTCATCCTCTCCCTCCTCCTCTCCCTCCTCCTCTCCCTCCTCTTCTCCCTCATCCTCTCCCTCAAATGTTTCAAAGAAAATCCTAATGGGTAATTGGAGAAGAAGAAAAGAATTCTGTTGTGTGTCCTGAAGACAAAGTTTGGGAGACACAAGAAAGGTTAGGATAGGAGACTTCTAGAGTGGAGGACTTCTCAGTGATGGGATTAAACAGCAGGGTATGAGCCTGGAGGTGGTGGCACACACCTTTAATCCCAGCACTCGGGAGGCAGAGGCAGGTGGATCACTGTGAGTTTGAGGCCAGCCTGGTCTACAAAGCAAGTCCAAGATAGTCAAGGCTACACAGAGAAACCCTGCCTCAATAAAAACAAAAACCAAACCAAATCAAAACAAAACAAAACAAAAACAAAAACAAAACAAAACAAAAAACAGGAGGGTGTGCTCGCTGGCGATGTCGTAGCATCTGGCCACAGGTTTATGGCACTGAAACAAGCCAACTAGCATCCACCCAGCAGTTAACTGGCTCAATCTAGCTTTCTTTCAACTGCTTGCCAACCTGTATTCACTCAGCCAATGATAATCTTTCCTTCGGCTTTCTCTTAGCCCATGTTTACAGAAGGAACATGAGGAATCGTGGCCATGGAGTGTGGCCTCCGGCCTGCTGCTACCTAAGTAGGCCTTGAGAGGCCTTCCTCCAGTGTGAGCAGGGCAAGAAAAAAGTCAGGTTCCTGCAGGAAGAAAGGGAGAAGACCCAGAACTGGCCAGATTGCAGCCAGTTCACAGACTCCCAGTCTGCCGAACTGTGACCAGTACATGTGTATTGTTTGTAAGCTGTTATTTTGGAGTCTCCAAAAGAAAGCAGAACCAATACTGAGAAAGCGGCTGGCTGATAGGCCTCTGAGACTCCTGGGAGCTGCCTGCCAGCTGTCTCCTAGGACACAGGGAAGCCAGTGATGTGGCTTTAGCCCAAATCTGATACCCCAGGTAAATCAGGAGTCTGGTACCCAGTATCCAGGGGCAGGGGACGAATTGCATGGCTGGAAAAGCAGAGTCCCCTCCTGCTCTTGCCTCTCTTTCTACCCTGGCCCTCAGCAGAGTGGACAGGAGGAGTCACATGGGTCGGCTCACTGATTGAAAAATGTGTTTCTTATTTCAGAGACACATCAGCATACATGTTCCGGAATAGTGTATTGCCAGCCCTGTGAACATCCCTTGGTGATGTCAAGTTGACATGCCATCACATTAGTGTGACCCCTTTCCCACCTGTCCCCCAGGCTGCCCTATCCCTGGGGCTTTGTTATTGCAGCCCAAACTAAGATGTGGGCCATTCACAGCTTTGATTTGAGAAGCCTTTCCATTCACTGTGTAAAGGAAACCTTTGAAGTCCCAGGAAGCTGTGTTTGCCTTTCTGCTTGTTGTGAATTTTAATAACAAACCCCTCCTGCTTTGTCATCCATGGCTACATGAACAGGAACTATATAAAAGCAGATTCAATTCAGTGATCATGTGCTGAAGATTGGTTCCGTTTCATAGATGTGTTTGGGTGTGGGAAGCGTGCTAAGTTGTTACTCTGCACAGCCACAGCTGGCTCAATTTATTAATGCAATTAAGAGGCAGACTTGAGAGGCGCTCTTAGCGATGATATTGCACAGTTAGCCACCTGCGAGGGCTGGTAAAAAGTGGATCTCCAAGCATACAACAAGTGAGAATTAGCAAAGATGAAAAGATGCTGTGACACACACTTCAACCTTTGTAATGTTTGTCCCTGTTTGGGAAATGAGCAGGGTGGAAGCAATATGTATTCTGCATAGTGGGACCATTTTAGTGTCACCCCTCTAGGGATGATATATGGGTGTCTCTGTCTTCAGATTGGTAGGGGAGGGAAGGCTGCTGCTGTCTCTTCTGTCTCAGTTTGCCTTCCTGCAGCTGTCAGGAGACCCCATCCTTTCCAGCAGCAACAGCTGGCCATGCGTGTTACCTGTCAGCCCTGTTTGGCCTCAAGGGAAGGAGAAATACAGCCTACACATTCACTGACAAAGAAAACAGGAGCTTGAGCACAAAGTAATGAGGATTGGAGCATGTGACACGTTCAGATTCCTGGCACTTTAGAGGATCACTTTGTCTTTGTCCAGGTTGCCCTGAGGGTTCAGAAGGAATCTTTTAGAAAGAATACGTGCTGTTTTGGTTTGGTTTGGTTTGGTTTGGTTTTTTGTTTTTTTGTTTTGGTTTTTGTGTGTGTGTGTGTGTGTGTGTGTGTGTGTGTGTGTGTTTTGTTGTTGTTTGTTTGTTTGTTTGTTTGTTATTTTTGGGTTTTTGAGATAGGGAGCCTAGGTCCAGCCCGTACATGGTCCTTGGTTGGTGCTTCAGTCTCGGCAAATCCCTCTGAGTCCTGTTTAGCAGGTTCTGTTTGGCCTTCTCATGGAGCTCCAAAAGAGTACTTTGTCACACAAGTGCCCTTGCACTTTTCAAAAAATGTGAAGGATCCAGTATCCTTTCAGCAAGCATGGATGAGGGTTACCTAAAAACACATAGGAAGTACAACCATTGTTTCTACCTAGCGTTATCTCCTAAATCCTGCCAGATTCTCCACCAGCTGCCTTCCAGCTTGAACTCCTATTTCCTTCTCAGCAAAGGCTGGACTAATCTCATGACCTTAAAATTAAAAGCACCAAGTTCTAAATGAAATAGATGGCCCTTTGTTCATTGTGTGCAAGTGTCACATATGAGTATGTGGACCTTAAAGTAAGTCCATGATGCTGTCTGTATGGCTTCCTCCTCCCCATTAGAGAAAGAATTGTCAGGATCAAGGAAATTGTGGACAGGACCGTGACATTTAGCTTTAGGCAAAGCTTATTCCTGCTGAGATATAATATTGAAGGGCACTGTGCACAGAAATAACATTCCTAACGTGTGTGATACTTTTTTTTAAAATAAAGATTATCTTGCACTTGAATGTTATAGACTCTTTTTACAAAGCCTGTTTCAAAAATTGAGCCTGGGTGTGGCAGCACACACCTTTAATCCCAGCACTGTGGAGGCAGAGGCAGGCAGATGTCTGTGAATTCGAGGCTGACCTGGTCTGCAAAGTATGTCTAGGACAGCCAAGGCTACACAGAGAAACCTTGTCACCAAAATAAAACAAAAATTGAGCCTTGTGGTGACTGCTCTTTCGGCAGCTGCTGATGACATAGTGAGAGAATGTAGGCCAAACAGCTAGATACGGGTTCCAGCCAGAGATCACCATGTGACAAACAAAATGCTTTGCCACCTGGTGACTCAGTTTTCCTGTCTGTATAATGGAGTCATGAAGTGGATGTCGGGGTAGACAGAGCCCCTCCATCCTGCCTTATGTGTCTTTAGTGACCACACAAGGCATGATTCGGGCTCGTCCCGGGGGCACCTCCAATTCTGTGACACTCAGGAACTAGGACTTGAAGTACTTTCTTTGTTCTTGACTGTGTAGAGCTGACAAGAGTGCTCTGTTGTGACTGTGGACTTAGTAACTGATCCTTTGTGTAGACCTCAGGGACATCCTGGTTATGATGTGCATGGCATTTATGGAGCTGAGCCCAGTCTTGTGTTGTGATGGACCATGATTGGTAAGGCACCAACAGGGTAGAACAGTGTGGGCAGCAGCTGCTGCCATAAGGGCCACTCCTTACAGGGAGCTGGAACTTTACCAGTTCTGCAGAGACCCAGAACTGGGATTGCCTAGCACTCTGTTGTCAAGAAACAGCCCACCTAGCCCCCTTTATAGTCCCTTTGCCCAGAACTGCCTAGTAGAGTATGAACCAGATGTTAAATAGATCTGTTGTGTTCATCAAAAACATGAAGTTGTCCACCAAATTACCAAGATCAAACTCATTTGCATTCACTTAAAAAAATCAATACTTTGATATCATGGTACAGGCAGCCATGGCATTCACAGATTTCACACCCTCAGAATTAACCCATCACAAATCAGAATCCTTTGAAAAATGTGTCTGTATTGACCATATATTGAACATAGATATGTGTCATTATTCCCTAAATAATGTGGCATAACAATCATTTATATAATATTTGCATCATACACACACACATATATATATATATATATGAATATAAGTAAGTGATCTAGAGATGATTTTAGGTTCTAAGAGGGTGTGCCTAGGTTATGTATAAATATTATGCTGTTTTACACAAGAGACTTGAGCATGGCCCCATCTTTCAAAACAAAAACAAAAAGGAAAGTACAAAAGAAGAAAGAGAATGGCATGACGTAGAATCTCACTGACCTTTGTGCATGTTGGAGAAAGAGCCAAGGGAAAATCCTATTAAAAGGCCATTTGGGTGGCATTGCAGTCAGGGTTGTCAGCAGCCTCGTGTGAAGCTCCACACTTGGCTGTAGCCCCAGCCAGGTCCACGTGAGGTGCCCGTCAAGCCTCAGCCTGTTGGCGGCATCTGCCTGGAGAAAGCCTGTTTTACAGGCTCTTGGTGCCAATGGACTGCCTTCTGTGTTTAGGGCCATTGAAGGATATATAGCAACATGCCTTTCCATGCTGAAAAATGACTTTCTCCTGCCACTGAACAGGGCTCTGGTGTCTTACAAGGTGTCTGTCATCCTTTCAAAATGCCTTTTTTTCTTTTCTTTTCTTTTTTTTTTCCCCTCTCTTGTGTTATACAGTTGGTGATTTTGCTTTTGTTTGACTGTTTTTAACCAAAATTCACTCCCGTGGAATTTTATGTTTGGTTGTTGGGCTTTTGTTTGTTTGTGTGCTTATTGGTTGAGAAAGAGTCTGTGCAGTCCTAGCTATCCATGAGCTCCCTGTGTAGACTAAGCTGCCCTCAAACTCATGGAGATCCAGGAGACCCACCTGCCTCTGCTCCCGGAGTGCTGGGATTGAAGGTGTATGTGCCACCACCCCCAGCAGCTGTGTGCGTGCGTGTGTGTGTGTGTGTGTGTGTGTGTGTGTGTGTGCGTGTGTGTGTGCGCGCGTGTGTGTGTGCGTGCGTGCGTGTGTGTGTGTGTGTATGTGCGCGCGAGTGCGTGTGTGTGTGTGCGCGCGTGTGTGTACCTAAGTGCTGAGCTACCCCTAGCTCTGCTTTGGACCCCAGCAGGTTCATGCTCTGGAGTCTTCTCCTTCAAGCCCTTCTCTGTGTCAGGGAGTGCTGGGCTAGATGCTGTAAACACATTTAATCACCCAAAGATTTGGAACGGATACGATTTCTCCCGTTTTATAGATGAGGACTCACATCTCACAGGGCCTGGCGTAGGGTTTGGGACTTCGCCTTTTGTTTATGCTATCCGGGTGTGTTGAGTGACTGTTCAGTGTTGAATCCACAGCCTTTCCTATTTTGATAGTGCACATCTGGCCTTCATAAAAGATAAGTGACTCCCATCTCCGCTGCTGACCACCTGGCCTGTGTGCTCCGTCTTCCTGTTGGAACAGCAGAGCTTGAAGCCGATGAGAAACAGGTGGTTGTGAAAGCCTTGGCTGTATCAGCCTAGAGAGCATCGTGACCGCCTCCTGGGCTGAATATGAAACCCCTCTAGACTGTTAGCTTCTTTGTGGATTTCTTTCTGCTAGTCAGCAGGACTCTGTGCTTTCTTATGCCTGTAGGTCAGTGTCTCCACCCTAGTTTGGTTTGACTCTGGGGAGCTCAGCCCTTATCTGCTGCTCTGCACTGCACCTTGCTCAGGCATGACACAGACACTGTTCTCTGCCTTTGAACTAAGACCTTCATTACTTCTCAGCTCTGAGATGGCAACTTCGTCTGGAGGGCCAGATTTTTTTTTTTTCTGTCATTCAGCTATAGCAGGACAGAAAACTGTACAAGGACCTGTTAAAATAACTGGAGTAAACTGGGATAAGTTGCAGCAGGGCAAACGAAAACCACGATTCCTCTCTTGCTGGCTTCATCTGGCTTGCTTTAGTTGATCATGCAATTGTGTGGCCTTTTGAATTCATCGCTGAAGCCTGGTCTTAAAATGTGGTTCCTTGGGAAATCTTCCTTGCAAGAAAGCAGAAAAGTAAATGAGTAAACAGAGACTTCTTCTTCTTCTTCTTCTTCTTCTCCTCCTCCTCCTCCTCCTCCTTCTTTTTATTTATTTATTTATTATTATTATTATTATTTAGTAAGATGGTGAGCAGGGCATGGAGGCTAATTTGATGAAAATGACTCATTAAAAAGTTTTTTTCCTTGGAGCTGGTGACATGGCTTAGCCTAAGCTTAAGAGCACTGGCTGCTCTTCTAGAGATCCTGAGTTCAATTCCCAGCAGCCACAGACATACATGTAGACAGAGTACTTATATACCTAAAATCCATAAATAAATACCTATTTAAAAAAAAAAAAGAATTTCCTGATAAGAGATTCAGCCAGGATGTCAAAACAAAATAAAGTATCTACAAACAGAAGAAAACCAACTTAATAAGATTACATATGTCATGACAATATCATGGATGGAGGGACCAGGACGCATGTTGAGATGATGGTATGTTAGCCTTTGAGGGGCACATATGATTTGGATAGCAAAGAGGGATTTAGAGTGGAATTCTCGGCTCACATGGGCCCGTGGAAGCTTGGAACAGCGTGCCTCCTTTCAGCTGTGATCCCATATGTCGGAAGCAGAGAGGGAGAAGTAGGATGGGATCAGCCCCAGAAGCTATGCTTAACCAAAGAATATGGGTTTCCTCCTGGTCTGCAGGAAGAATTCAGAGCCAAAGCATGCTTTAGGTGGGGAAGTGAGTGGATGCACCCACCCTTTCAGGCAGAGACAGCTGTTTGCAATATCAAGGTGAACTTATTAAGAGTATGAATGTGAATGGCAGGAGAGATGACTCAGAGGTTAAGAAGACTGTCTGCACTTCCAGAGGTCCTGAGTTCAATTCCCAGCAACCACATGGTGGCTCACAACCATCTATGATGAGATCAGGTGCCCTCTTCTGGCGGGCAGGCACATATACAGGCAGAACATTGTATACATAATAAATAAATCTTAAAAAAAAAAAAAAAAGTAGGGACGTGAGAATGACCCACCCACATAGAAAGAAAATGGAGGCCATTTTTCAGAGTAAAGACCACACAGAGGAAAGTAGGATGGCTGACAAGATAGAGAAGCCTCTGGGCTGGATAATGGAGGGCATGATGCTTCCATAGGTGAGTCAGAAAGACTAGAAAGACAAATACTTGCTTGACTGGTGGGAAGATGATAAACTTTGTTTTGCAGTGTTGGGTAGAGTAGTAGAAATTCCAGTTGGTAACTCCCGAAAGACACACAGGTGAGTTAGCGGCTGCTCAAAAGATACTCAGGTTTGAAGATTGTAGATTCGTTTCCAAGCTGCTCAGGAGCCCACAAAGAGCCCACCTATCCTGGAGCACCCATTTTAACAGCCTCCCCAGGTGGATTGATGCTTATGGCACTCCACTGGGAGGGACCCTGTGCACTTCTCTGAAGCAAACTCTCCGAGAGAAAGTAAGACCCTCTCTGAGGACTAATGGACACGGACTCTTAGTGCTGTATGCTCTGGTCTTCAAGCCACTGGCCACATGTGCCTGAACATTTATAATCCATGGAAGCAGGGACAGAAAGCCAGAGAAAAGGCTGTCAGATCCCCAGTTAAGGGTACAAAACTTTGGTTAGATGAGGCAGGGCACTATATGACTGGCAGTGCAGGAAGGGCAGATGTAAAGGAACAGTGTGTGTGTGTGTGTGTGTGTGTGTGTGTGTGTGTGTGTGTGTGTGTGTGTGTGTGTGTCCGGGGCACAAAATAGAAAAGACTTGGAGGAGACAGATAATGGAAATCAGGAACTTTTGAGCAACTTTTGGGGTGGAGACTGTGTTTTCAGAAAACAGGCTCATCAGTGGAGTGGACCGGAAACTTAACCCATGAAGGGGAGGTGGGGAGCAATCAGCAGTGTATGTGAGAAGATAAAAACCTTGCGTTTCTGACTTAGCATTTGAAATAGCTCCAGGAAATAACCCTGCAAACCACGTGCACATGTACGGGGGTTAGGACAAGCATCCTAGGTGTCTTAGTTAGGTTTTTATTGCTGGGACAGAACACAATGCCCAAAAGGCAAATTGGGGAGAAAGGAGTTTATTTGGCTTACACTTCCATATTGTTGTTCAGTATTGAAGGAAGTCAGGACAGGAACCCAAACAGGGCCAGAACCTGGGGACAGAAGCTGGTACAGGGGTCATGGAGGGGATCGTGCTGACTGGCTTTCTTCCCCTGGCTTATTCAGCCTGCTTTCATATAGAACCCAGGACCACTTAGCCCAGGCATGATGGCCCCACCCACAATGGGCTGGGCTCTCCCTCACTGATCACTAATTGAGTAAATTCCCTACAGCTGGATCTCATGGAGGCACTTGAGTCTTTTCTTCCACTGAGTCGTCTTTCTCTGTGATGACTCTAGCCTGTGTCAAGTTGACCCCAAAACCAGCCAGTACACTAGGTGAGAGAAGGAATCTCCAAGGTTGGGCTGAATACAGCCTGGCACGCAAAGGCACTAGATTTGGGTTCCTGTTGCTTGAGGAATATCCACACTGCCGGTGTCTTACTACAGACTACTGTAACAAAATTCCTTAAGGTGTGTATGGTAGAAGCAACAGCAACCTATCTCTCATAGCTCTGGGGGCTAAAAGAACCTTCTTATAGTCCCAGCAGATGCTATGTGGTGGTTCTGCCTGCTGTTCATAGGTGGCTCCTGTGGTAGTAGAAGGGAGCAGGCAGCCTGCTTTCCGAGGACGCTAGTCTAGCCAGAGAGTCTCTGCCTTCGTGAGCTAATGGCCTCTCAAGTTGTTATACAGTTTAATGCTATTGGCTGTAGGGGGAGGATTTCACTGTAGAACCTCTGAGGGTGCAACCATCCAGACCACAGAGGGAACGAGGAGAAATGAGATTGGGGAAGCTCAGCGCTTTGGGTTGCAGCACATGGGCTTGAACTTAATAAGCTAACCAGGGAAGAGGAGCAGCAGCAGGGCAGAGGAAGATGGCAAAGACTCGGGGCCTGGCAAATGGACTGTGCCCCATCATACCTGTTTAGAAAAGGATAAAGAAAAACACCAGGCTGGGAGTGTAGCTCAGTGGTAGAGGCACTTAGTGTGTGTGTGAGGCCCTAAATTTAATCCTTATTCTTGGGGACTGGAGGATATAGCATCCAGGAATTGTGTCTTACGATAGCATTATAAAAAGGAAAAGTACTAAATGGCGAAGAGCAGGCAGGGTAACTGACCCCCTTCATTCCCAAATGCACAAAGGGGTCTTTCCTAACTGCTCAGCCAGTACACTGGTCAGAGGAAGCTTCTGGGAAGGGGAGGAAATGTAGATGTGGGGGGCCCAGCAGGACACCACAGATGGGCCTGTGCAGATGAAGGGTTTAGTTAGATACTCAGGTGCATGGGTTGCCATGTTGTTTTGAGGAGGCCGAGCTCGCCTGTGGGTCTCCTGACTGGACCACTCTTTTCCTGCAGAAATGATAGCCATAGTGTGGTGCTGAGGAGACCCAGTGGCGGTGCTGTTTGTAAAGAGATATGCCTCTTTCGGAACCTTTGGGTCGGGGTTTCACCTTTTTAGAAATAAGAGTCAGATTTAAAAATATATATATATTCATTACTGTTATGTGAATGTGTGATGGATGGAGAAGGGTGGGCGTGTGCCGTGGCATGTGTGTAGGGGTCAGGGAACACCTTTGTGGAGTTGGTTCTCTCCTCCTGTCTGCACACGGGATCCTGTGTAGAACTTAGTTCCTCAGACTTCGAGGCAGGTGGTTTTACTTGCCTGCCCAAGAACCTTATTTCTTTCCTCAACCACATTTTGTTCCCTGCAAAGAATTCTGCCATTCCCATGTCAGCACATTGGGAAGCACAAAGAACGAGTCTGTAAAAACAAGTCCGAGAGACCCTGTCAGGAACAGGGACAGGCTCCTCAGAGGTCAATGCTACCGGCTCTTGCCCTCAGAAGTACTGGTGGTCAGGTGTTCACAGTTTAAAATTCGAGATGCCTCATCTCAGAAATGTGTTTTAGGAGCCGTTTTTCTCTATATGTACGTCACTACCATTAGAGCCCATCTCATGTTTGTCTATCCTCTGTGCTTTAATTGACATTGTCTTTGGATGTGTTGACTGCCACCTCATTCGTTCCATTTTCACTTCCGCTGCAGATTCCTAGGGAACATGCTGGCCAGCCCTGCCGAGTGTTAGAGTCCCAACAAGGAGCAGAGTCTATGCAAGGCTCCTCCATGGTCCCGTGTTCCTTAACACAACCTAGCCCTATTTAACTCTGCCTCTTATTTCTTTGTGCTTTAGAATTATAGAATGACTTTAAACTTTGAGAGCAGGTTTTGCTTACAATCTGTGTGTGGCTCTCAGCTCACCAAGACGCAAACTTTATTGCTTTATTAAGACAGTCACATTTTACAGATTATCTCAGTATACTGGGTAAAAGGTGTGGGATCTCCTAGTCTTCCTTGCCCTGGTGCTCTAGTAATGTACGAGTAGTTATGTATGTGTGTATATGCGCATATATGTATATATGCACACATAAAGAAAGAACATGTTTTTCTGTAGCTATAGCCTAACTAAATGCATGCCTTGTGTGTAAGGAATTCCCTGGGCCCAGCACCTCTCCCTAACTCTGTATACACTCAGAACCCTGGAGTCTTCTATTTACCCCTGCTTTCAGCTACTCATGGCTTCTCTGGCCCAGGTGCCATCCCATTTCAGCTTCTCCTGCCATGGCAGCTGGAGAGAGCCTTTACCACCTGCAGAATCCAGTCTCTCTCACCTCTGTTATTAAGAACCCCCTAGGGCACCCTGAAAACGAGAGATCTTTAGGTGAGACAAGGACAGGGAGGAGTTGCCCACCTTAGGACACAGCTGCCACCTAGAACAGGTGGAACAGTTTCTCTTCGATTAAAGGACAACAAAGACTTTAACCACTTACTCAAAAGGATGTGCACACACACCTGACTTGCTTGCACCACTAGGCACAAATTTCCACCACTATGGTGCAATTAAGCACTTCCCAAGAGCACATTTCAGTTGTCATATCGTATTAGTTAGCTATGACAGCATACAACAGACTGTAGTTTACACAACCATAGGCGTTTCTCGCAGCTCTGGGGACTTACCCAGTCACATCAAGGTGTGGCCTCTTTGGTTTCTTCTGTGCCCCTCTCTGCCTTGGAGATGCCCATCTCCTTTGCACATGACTGTCCTGTATGTACCAATGTATAGCAGTCATATAGGATCAGAGCCCGCTTACATGATTTCATTTTACTCATTTTGTCTTAATAAGCCCTCTAAAGAGCAGCCACGTTCTGAAGAATTGGGGATTAGGACCCTAGTGGATGAATTTTAGGCCATAACAGGATGGGTGGAGCCCTTATGAATTGTTGTGCATAAAGTACAGGTGGTGGTGTCAGCCTTCTGGCTGGAATTCACTATGAATAGGAGTTGGGTCTCATGTTAGTGACTGGGCCCATTACTTCCTGCTGATTTGTCTGTTAGTGTCTAGCTGGCCATTGGCACATGGTTAGGCATGAAATTATTTTGCGTTCTTGTCTCCCAGTCATAAACCTGTGTGATGTCTTCCCAATATAGATCATCAGAGGGGGAGGGTTGGGCACAAAAGTACATCGAAGGCACAAGAAGTAATTCAGAAAGGTTTTTAAGTGGTTGTGTTAGGAGATTTGAAATGGCATCAGCACAGTGAAGCTTGCAGGAGTCCCGGGCCCATGAGGAGGTACCATGTACTCCATATAGAAATCGACTGATTATTGCAAAATCACAGTAAAAACGCCTAAACATTATTTATTTTTCCATTTAAATCACACTAGGAACAGGAAGTTACTTATGAAATTGAGCATTCTGCTTTAGATTGAAGACGATAGTGATAGTAATTCCTGGACAGCTTGGTATTCAGGCAAAAGGACAGAAGTTAGTTGCTTTCCTGAAGGAAAACTGTAATGGCGTAAAGGCTACCAAAGATTTTCTTCTGGGTTGGGGAAAGCGAGTGAATTTGAGCGAAACACATTGGATAGCTTCCTCAAAGGACAAAAAACAAAATAAAAAACGGCCCTGTGTAGCTTCAGACTCATTGGGGTTGAGGCCAGGGCTTCTCCTTTTTCAGACGGCCTCCGACTACCATGCTTTGATGTCTTGTCCTTCCTCATGTCTGTGTTCTCCTCCGTCCGGATGGGCTGGCTGTTCATGGCATCCTCCGCACCTGCTTCAAGAAGAACAGGTGCTCCACTCTTAGCACAGGCTCCTTGCTTTAATGCTTTCGTCCACAATGGGTGAATGCACAGACCAGAGAATTCGTCCTGTGGTAGTAAACTGTGACCCTCGATTGGGGCTCAGTAATTCATGGACCGGCCCAACCCAGAGAATCCTGGAAGAGATGGTTTGATTCGCACCATGGTGCCATGGTATACCTACCTTTCCTGATGTGGTTTCCAGGTGTGTTCACAATGTTAATCATTGTACTTTTCTGTCTGTGTTAACTAGCGTCGCATTCAGTAAGCAATGACTTTGGACCAAAAACCTGCTACTCCCTCTAGGTATTTCCTTGAGGTAGAGATGGTCTATGCCTCCCTGCCGAGCCTTGCTCGCGTGAAAAATGGGCAGAGGTCTTAACAGTGTGAGCCTTGGCAGTGGCTGGACAGGTGGTCTTGGGATACGAAGGTTGAACTGCATTTCTTGTCTTTGCTTGTTGTTTCTCTAAGGCTCACCCGGGGTGACAGATTCTCTCAGACTCTTTGCATCTAAGTTGGAATTCTGCATGTGCCTAGCTGTAAGTGCATGGTCTCAGTGGTCCCTGTGTGTTTGGTGGGGTCCTTGGGGTTGGATGCTTTGGAAGCTTCTACCTATTATGAGCTTTTATTCCCTTAGTAAAGTACTCAGCTTCAAACTGCACAAAGGTGGGGTGGGGGTGGGGCAGAGGTTGGGGCTTGAAATAGGGCTGTGGCATGTGGCACAGGGTGGCCTTGAACTTGTGATCATCCTCCCAAATTCTGAGATTTCAAGTGTGTTCTATAATACCTGGCTATTGGGTTCTTAGCGGGTTTCTTGGCTTGAAATAATGTTACCTTTCCCTCTACTTTTCCTGCTTTAAATTCCACATTGAAACTATGTACTTATATACTTCAGATCTCTTTGTCCCCTCACTCCCACCCTAGCCCTTTAAATGGCTTCCTATGCCACTGGAGCCAAGGAAGCACCTTGGTTCATTTTGGTCTGATAGTAACGAGAGGTTGTTAAACAGAAACTGAAAAACCATTGGTACCAGAAATGCATTAAGCCAAGGCTGCTTGCTAGGTCTGGGGCCAGCATTGTATATTTCAGTCCAGTTCAGGGAGAGCTGCAAGTGCAATTGACTTTCAAGTTGCCTGCTAACAAATGCTTGAACTAAGTGAATGGTTGCGTACCCTTAATCTCAGCACATCCGTCATCCCAGTACTCTGGAGCCTGAGGCAGGAGGATTGCTAGCTTAAGACCAGCATGGACTGCATGTCCAAACCCTGTCTTCAGATGAAGTAAGTGGAGGGTCTTCTGTTGAGTGAATATGTCATCAGGCTGTCGCACCATTGTGTGGGCGGGAATCGTACTTTGTAAGCTCTAGCCTTCAGATTAGCCCATCCCTTAAACAGGTGAGGCATTTGTTAGCAAATAGACCATTTGAGATCTCTGTGTGGGTATTTTCTTACACCATGGGCATTTCCTTAATGACAAGAGATGGAGGGAATATGTGGGGTGTCTTGAGAGAGCGTATAGACATTGGGCAGGACAAGACTGAGCATGCCACCTGTTGGAATATTGGAAGACTTGAGTTGCAAAGGAAAGCCGCCAAAGCATCCTGGTATTACGAACACGTATGGACCTGCAGTGCAGTAACAATTGAGGATTCTCCTCAGTACATAGAGGATTCAGGATGCAGCTCACCACCCCCACCCCTCTCTGTGTAGCTTTGGCTGTACTAGACTTGCTTTTTTTGTTGTTTTGTTTTTTGTTTGTTTTGTTTTGTTTTTTGAGACAAAGTTTCTCTGTGTAGCCCTTGGCTGTCCTGGACTCCCTTTGTAGACCAGGGTGGCCTCGAACTCACAGCAATCCGCCTGCCTTTGCCTCCCAAGTGCTGGGATTAAAGGCGTGCCGCCACCATGCCCAGCCTAGACTTGCTTTGTAGACCAGGCTGGCCTTGACCTCACAGAGATCATCTGCCTGCCTTTGCCTTCCTGACTGCTGGGATTAAAGGCATGTGCCGCCACTGACACACTCGGCCAGGATTCCGCTTTTTAAAGGCACTACTTTTTTCTTAAGGATACGTATAGAATGTTTGATTCTCATCATTTTAAGTGGACATATCACTAAAAGGCAGTGCATTCACCATCTTCTGCAGCCCTCACACCAGGGCTCCTTGCTCTGTAGCCCAGGTGACCCCTGAGCTCCTGGCCTGTGATTGGCAGCTAGCAGTGTTTGTCCTTCTGTTTCTGGAGGATTTCCCTGGAGGGTATTCAGTTGTACGTACACCTTTCATAGCACTTTGCTTTAGGACAGTGTGATGGTTGAAACCTTAGCCGTTGTCCCAAGTCCTAGGTCTGGAGTTCTGCCTAGGGCACTTACCGCCTTGTGACTGAAAGGCAGGACGGCAGGGTTTGTTTGTTTGTTTGTTTGTTTTGTTTTGTTGCTGTTTCACATTTCTATCATAAGAACATGCCTCAAAATGGAACTGCAGATTCCCTTTTAAATTTTGCATTTTGGTTATTAGCATTACTTCAGGTTTGGGGGCCATGTCTGCATTCTTAGTGTTCGGGGTCTTAGGCAGGAGACACAGCCTTTTAGGACCTTATGCTAGGCTTTGGAGATGGGAGTTTCCCCCTGAGAAACCTTTGTAGTTTTTCTTCACATCCTTTCTTTAATGCATAGCCTGGTTCTGTCTCTCTGTATCTCCCTCCCTCTCTCTCCCTGTCTCTCTCTCTCTTTAACTAGTGTCCCTATAGGATGAGCTTTTTCCATCACCAACCAGGGGTGGGGGGCGGGCAGGGAAATAAACTTGCCAGTGAAGAGATACAACAAATACAGACAGTGTCAGAATATTCTTTCTTTGTTTGCTTCTTCTTTTCCATTTGCCATCTATATAGTCAAGAATTGCTGCTTAACATGTTTCTAGAGATGGTTTGGGCCATGGTGAGGGGGCCTTGCCACAGTGCCTGGTGCATTCCGAGAGGCAAGGGTGGGAACAATGGGCAGAGTGGCTTTTTTGTTCACACGCCCCTGTTTACCTATTCACAATCGTGAAGCTGCTTTGCTCTGATGGGGGATGTCACGTGTAACTCCACCTCCCCCTTTCCTCCCCCACCCCCCTCCGGCTGAGAAGGAGCATAATGCCTGCTTTCTAGACCTTCCGTCATTCAGTGAAAAGATGTAGTTGGCGTGTGTCGGGATAACAGAGGGCCACGATGGAAGCCAACACGTGTGGCTGACTACCTACCGGGGCTGCCATGTGCTTTGCAAGCCTCCGGTGTCTGCTTCACAGCAGCTGTTCCTGCATGGCCGCCTCCTGCCCATCCTTGTCAGAACCGCTGCTTTCTTAAGACTCATTGGAGAGCAAGCCTGTCCCTCCCTTGGTTGTGGCTTGTGCATGCACATCGTGTTCCGTGGAAACGTATTTTTCTTTTAAGCAAAATTGAAAGAAAGAAAGAAAGAAAGAAAGAAAGAAAGAAAGAAAGAAAGAAAGGAGATCGAGAAAGGAACCGGGTGGGGGAAAGAAGGTTGCCATCCAGTGGAGGAAGGAGTAATTTCCAGCTTCATTCAGGGGGGAAGAAAAGCACACACACACACACACACACACACACACACACACACACACACACACACACGCACCCGCCCACCCGCCTGCCGCTGGCTGAAGTATGTTTAACTCTTTTAACTTGGCTGGGGCTTTTTAGCACCATATGGGCTTTTTTCGTGACATCCGGAGCCAAATGAGTGCAGTGTGCCTTTAAGGAGAGAGGTACCTCACCAAACTTCCCAGGAAGTTGTGCCTCCCCATTTAGGTAGGGAAGGAAAGTGTTAATTTCTTATTTGTACACTTTTTTCCCCCGACTTCCTTCCTATTCACTTCATTAAATCTAGAGGCACTTCAGCATGGGGACCGTCTGTATGTTGAATTAGGGCTCGCACTCTTGCGCAACACGTCACCAGTCGGAAACTGGGGGTTTGCTTCTGTGATTTATTTCATTATTGTGCTGGTAAAAAGGTTTGGAAGGGAATTCTTTCTGGGGGTAGTACTTTTTGCATTGTGTAGCAAGTTTTTGTTTTTTGTTTTTGTTTGGTTTCTTTTCTTCTTCTTTCTTCTTCTTCTTCTTTTTTTTTTTTTTTTAATTTTTTTGTACCTGCCTCCCACCCCCAGCTAAGTTGTCCGTTGAGCTAGCTTAACAAATAATATTTTTAAATCCGAGAAGTCCCCATAATTTCCCTTACGTACAGGAGAAATCTTAAGTCTAACTCTCGAAGTTCGAAAAGCATTGGGAAATATGGAGAGAATTGATTTCCATTAGAAAAAGCCCCTTAGAAACACAGGACACGAAGCCCTGCATATAGATGTGTCCGGGTCTTTGGGGAGGAGGGACGATTTTTGTAGCTCTCTGCATTCCTGCATAAAAACCCTTAACTTAAGGGGGTGGGGGGAAGTGGTCAGTACTTGGCGTGCTTTCCTGTAACTCCAGAACCTAAATTTAATAAGAATCTGCAGTATTAGCAGTTGTAATAAAAATTTGTTTGACTAGTTCTGTTTGCAATTTAATTTGTTTTCCTTTCCTAGGTACTCACAGGCGTAGAGATTTAAAAGTCCAAATATCACAAGCCTTTGCTTTGTTCCCCTTTCCCCAGAATTAAGGGAGGGGGGGAGGTCAGAGCAGAAATACTCTTTTCACAACTCCACCCGCCCCCCACAGATCTCACTGAAAAGAAAAACAATGAAAAATTTTGCAGTATGAAAACCGAAAGTGAAGTGTCACAGATATTCGGCATTTTCTTTATAAAGAAAAATAACACTGTATTAAAATACAGGGACCTGACAACAGGCACATGCTTTACTTACATGCAACTAATGGGAGGGGGGGTATTTTTTTTTTCTTCTGTGTTAAAAATCCTTTTAGACTGCTCCATAACCATGCAGCATATCTTTCCTTTAAAAAAAAAAAAAACCAACTAAGATGAAGCATAAAATATAACAAAAAGCATATCTTGCTTTAATCTTTAAAAATACATTTGAATATTCATTTGTTTTCTTATTGGCTTAATTGTAAAAAATGCAAGCGAGAATCAGAAACCACCTGAGCTAAAATCTCTAATTCTGCTGCCTAGAATAATAAGGGGGAACAATATGATAAGTAGTTGTCAATATTAAAACAGGCTGGAGGGGGAAGGCTTGGGGCCTGGTCGTAGGTAGAATGAAACAGCAGATTTGAGTATCCACAATCCTTCCAGTATTAAATTTTCAGTAAAATAAAATTACTTGTATATGAAAACATAGCCTTTCCCAGCTCTCTTTTTTTTCCTGATCAGCTGATGAAGAGACTAGCAGCTCGCTGCTTTGCTGGCTTGTTAATTTTATCCCCACTAACTGTGATTTCCGATAGCCGGCCTGCTGATAGTGGTAAGGTAAATATCCTTTTTCCGTTGCCGTCTTGAAGATTCAGTAGAACTACATCCCAGGCATGTGTAGGTGTGTAACACATCAAAAGCCGCTGTTCTCCGGTATTTCTGTGTGCAACTGGGTGCTGGAGGAGAGCAGTACCATTAACTGTTGACAGGCTTGCATGCTGTATTTATGATTAACATGTTCAGCCTCCAAGATATGCGGGACAATTTCTTTCTCTTATCTTTGCTTAGCTGCAGTGTGTTTAGCTGTATAGTGGGTGTCCTGCTTTTAGGCAAATGAATATTAATGAAATAATGGGGAGCTTTTTTTTTTCCTTTCTCCTTTTTCTTCATAACTCATCAGGTCTCGCCTCCTTCATAGTGGTTATCTGAATACTGTAGGATCGTGATGGAAATTGTCTTTTGATTATTAAGGCCTGGGCTCAGGCTGTCCCTTAGGAGTCTGTCTGTGTGCATGTTGCTTCTCTGGATTAGCACATTGAGGAGTGCATTGGAAACATTTTTTTTTTTTAAATCCCACTGGCATTTTTAACATGCCAGGTTGTTTTGTGTTCTGTACCAGGTTTTCTTCACAAAATCTTTCTTTTTCAGGAGGCATTGTACATAAGTGAAAGAAATTGTGTCTGAGCTGTAATCACTCTTTATATTGATTGTTATACTCACATGATCATAAATATTAGCCATGTTTGGTGCTGTGGAGAAATGAAGGTAATTGCCTTATGATTAGAGCTCTTTCAGCTAGGAGAGGATTGATTAGCATTTACATACTGGAGGCAATATTGAGAGGCCGAGGAGCAAATAGCAGCACAAGCTATTTGTGCGAGAAAGCAATCTCAAAAATGTAATGTTAAGGGTTTTTTTTTTTTAAGAAAATTTCTTTTACATGGTCAGATTTTCTTTTGTCTGTTTGTTTTTTCCTTTTTTTCCCCCTTTTTTGTCCTCTTAATTTTTCTTATAAGTTTAGAGACCTACCAGGGGGGGAAAAAAAAAGAAAAGTTTGAACTTGTGGGTCCTATCACATGGATCTTTTAGCCTCTCCTGAGCAGGTCTCCTTCATACCTGGCTGTTTTTATAGCTATTTTATTATCTCTCTGCACTAGTGCTGCTGGCTCTGATTTAAAGCAAGCGTTTGCAGGTAATTGGGGAAAAAAAAGTGTTTTGCTGTTTGTGAGTGTGTGTGTTCTCTCTCTCGGGTGATCGCATTGCGTCTCCCAAGGAATGTGGCTTCATTCTGCCCCTTCTGTTCCTTGTTTACTAATTTCTACGTTAGAACAAAAATCTAGATGGAGTTGTTGATTTATGTTGTGAATCATGAATATATTGATGTAAAACCTTAAGGAAAGGCCAGAGCTTGTGTGACTGTATAGACGTGTTCCTAGGGGATTATTTTGTTTTCTTCACTCACCCTTGGTTTTTATTTATCGTTACTGTCCTTATATTAGTGGCACCATTGGAATATTTTGCTAATATTGAGATAAATTTTCTGTGGATTTAGTCATTTTCAAGCACTTGAATGTATAGATACTTTAACATCGTCACTTTATTATCAGTGTTTTAGGCCTTACAATATAGACTTTGCTTACAGATGTATTTCATCCAATATGGTGGTGGCTTTTTTTTTTCTTCATTGATGACTGTTGACTTTTGGTTATACTTTGCTAGTTTTATTCTATTCTGTTTATTAAAGATATATGCATTTATACTCGTTATTATAAAGGTACGGATATGTTTGTCTTGATTATTTTCCTTACTCGAATTTTTTTTTTCTCCCTTGTCGCTGGTTCACAGGCCATCGAAGACGGCAATTTGGAAGAAATGGAAGAGGAAGTACGGCTTAAGAAAAGAAAAAGACGAAGAAATGTGGATAAAGATCCTGTGAAGGAAGATGTGGAGAAGGCGAAGAAAAGAAGAGGCCGCCCTCCAGCTGAGAAACTGTCACCAAATCCCCCAAAACTAACAAAGCAGATGAATGCCATCATCGATACTGTGATAAACTACAAAGACAGGTGAGTGTGTGGCTCCTCTGTTTCCAGCAAGCCCCTGAATGGTAGGACTTAAGATATGCACCTGGGTTATAGGTTCTTTCTAATTTTCCTTTTATGGTTTTGTTTGGAAGGTGAGAGCTGCCTTATATCCTTGTGGCATGGCCAGTATTGCTATTTTGTATGCTCGTTCTCCTTGTGTGGTTTAAGTTGGCAGGAAATGAGATTAGAGAAATCTCAGGAAGTTAAAGAAATCTAATCTGGAAAAGGATTCTTCAGGAGCTCTGATGAGAGAGGCAGGCGTTGGGATGACAAGGTTTTTGTTTTTGTTTTTGTTTTAAGCTTGATTCATTAGAAGAAAGAATTGCATATATATTCAAGTTAAATCTCTAACTTTAAGACCTTCTTCAAAAACTAGATACTTCCACAAAATAATTGTCCTTCCCGCCTTTTGACACTTGGGTTTTTGAGCATTCCTTTGAGCTATGGTCTCTTGTGTTACTGCAATATGCACTCTGAGTAGTATTTCAGCAAATGCACCCCTTGTTTATGGACTTTTTGGGTGTCACCAATAAGAAGACGGTGCTGGACACAGCCAAGACCACTTTAAACAAATGAACGATTATTTGGAAACTGAGGCAAAAGACATTTGAGTATATCAGTCAAATCTATACTAGTTAACTAGTTATACTGCGCTGGAGTTAGTTGATTCCGTTACCTGCTTTGATCTCCACTTGACACACTGTTTTCATTTGATACAATGTCATTTTCCTTTGAACGTCACCTCTGGTTTCCGTGGAAAGCAGATAGGAAGCAGATACTTCTGTTCCCTAAATTGCATGATCATAGAAGTCAGCTGTTAGAGACCATGAGCTTCCACCAAGAACTCTTGGTGTTCTGTAGCCCCCTGAACCAAACGTGAACGGCTAGACTGTGTCAGGGGTTTTCCTCATAGCTTTGATATATCACATGGGGGCCAGGAAGAGAGTGCTTGAAAGATTAGGTAGCATAAAAAAAATTTACAAAATGAAAACTTTTCACTGGGATTTTCACTCTTAAGCCTCCCTAACCCATGTTGCGTTTTCCAAAACAGTGATGGGGACAGGCGGAGAAAGGTGCATTGAGACGTTCAGAATTTCTTGTCTCTCTTGACCAATCAAGGCCCCATAGCTCCATGCTTACTAGTTTCAGTATTTTCTTTTTGGGAAAAAAAAAAATCTTGTAAATGTTCTAAAGTGGCCATAAAGGGCAGCCCCAGTCCTCCTGAGTTTGGATCACCTGCTCATTGACAATCCAGAGAGGAAAACTTGACTCCAAGCCTACTCTTGGCCTGGAGTAAACATTTTGTGTGTACAAATCAAGAATTAGTAGCTGTGAGGGTTCTGTTCACCCCCAGTTTCACCTGTTGCTTTCCTGCAGGCGGGAGGCCTCATCTTAGCCTCTGCTGTGAGGAATTGCAACTTAGAAGGGAGTGTCACTCTGTAAGCACCTCTGACCTTTTTTTTTTTTTTTTTTTTTTGCCTTTGTGTCAGGGGAGTATAACATCTGTGTGTCTGACCAGATGTGTGCTGGTCTTTGGCAGGGCTTTGATGATCACAGCGTTTGCTGATTCAGTCTGGTTCTGCTGGAGCACTGAGAAGGGCTGAGAAAGGCTGTGGAGATTTAAAAGCTGGGCCTTTGAATAGTGGCTGTTATTTCTTCTTTAATCACTAATGGGCCAGCACCTCATGGGTCCCCTGTTGCAAGGGTGTTGTTTTATTTGGGGGGGGGCAGTTTTATAATATTTCTGTTTCTTGACTCCCCCCTTTGGAAAAAACTTACCTGGAAGCATTCTGCTAGTCTTCCCCGCACCCCCACCAGGGAGAGCTCAGCTAGAGGGAAGAAATGGCTGTTTCTCCTTACCTAGAATTCACAGGTTGTCTCAACTGTCACCATGCCATCCCTACCACCAATATGGAATATGAGTTGCCTGTGTTGCATAGCTTGTTAACCTTGCTTGCTGGCTGCATTTGTGTCATCCTGGTGTACATAACTGCAACTTCCTTAGATCCCATTCCCAAGTACACAGCTGTGAACAGACTCCTTTATGGCTGGGGAAGCAGAGCCCGGGGGCTCGCAGTACAAGCTCCTTCTTATGCTAGCCTCAGCTGCCTACATTTGAGTATTGACCCAGGTGTTCACTTAGCTGGGGCACTCTTACCTTCCCTGACCCTCAGTTTCCCAGTGCCCAAAGTAGAATAATTCCTGCCCCAGACTGCAGCGTTGTTGTCATGGGTAGTTAATATAACCCCAGATGCTTTGAGTAGTTTAATCATTAATTATCAAACTTTGAGCCCTGTTTGTGGTTAATCAAGCAGGTGAAGGGTCCTCTGAGCATCATGAAGAGAATGTCCTTGGTTTCCATGGTTTTCGTTCCCAAAACAGAATATACAGTTTCACCAGAACTGATTTTTGAGCCGTGGCTTTAGTCATACTGTAGGCAAAGGATATTTAAATATTTCAGCATGCAGGTATTGAGCGGTCCTTCCTCATTTCCTGGCTTTGTTTATTTGTTTGTTGAGTTCTCCTTTAAAAAGCACCCTCCCAAGACTCACTTTGTTCATTCCTGCATTTTGAGGTACTTTCTGGAGATCATGTGCTACATTCCCACCACTGCTTGCTTCATGTATATTTCATGTTAGTGATCCTCCAGAAAAAGCAATGGACTCTATTTATATTTTGTATTGGTCTTACCAAACTTGGTTCTCAAGTAGGAGGCACTCAAATTAGGAGGGCCTTAATTAGATACAGTGTTGTATTTTTGGTTTGTTTTGGAAAACGCCACTGGAAAAAATGTACATCTTGCTGTGTTGAGGTTTCTCCAGCATTAGAGTCAGTTACTAATACGGCCACTCAGTCTACCCTAAAAAGAGATGCCACCTGGACTAAACTCCATCTAATAGTCCTGTCCAGTGGTAGGGTTCTGATGGCCATGTAGCTGCACACTGTATGAAGCGGGACCTCCATCAATATCAACAGACAACTAAGAGGAATTAATTAGCTCTCAGGAGCAGTTATTTAGAAGTCCTTGCATGATTCTGGGACAGATGTGGCTTGGTATTTCTCTAAAGTCTTAAGATAATGTAAGTGACTGTTTTATTGCATTATAGTCTAAAGCATGACAGTTTAAAATGTAACCCCCAAAGAGCCGTTGACTTGGGTGATTTCGCCAGTGGATGGCTGTGCGGCAGTGCGGGGCTGTGACTACTGCCTATCATGTTGTTTCTCCCAAATAGAAAACCTTATCTCAAGTCACACTTTGCTTTGACTTAGTGAATATGCTTTGTCTTCCACTTGCTTTGGAGGCTTTTAACTACCATCTCCCCTTCTATAATTTTTAACCCCATACACTGTAGTTCTTTGGAAAGCATTCCTCCTCTGCTACACCTGTACCTTTTAAAATCACCACGAGATGCCGTAGAGAATGAGGTGATGACTGATGCAGTGGCGCTCGTCCACATCTCAGGAAACAGCCTCCAGTTAGCAGGGTGAAAAGTTCCTAGTGACAGATGTGAAGACAGAAGTCCTGGGCTTTGGCTGTGCCTGGTCTGGCGACTCAGGTGCAGCAGCAATGGTGACAGGAAGTTGTCCTCCCTAGGTCTGCAGATGCAGATCACACATCAGGGCGTGGTTTCAGGAGGAGGAACTTGTTGACTCCTCAGGACTGCCTTCAAGATGGCAGATGTTTATTCTACAAACTCGTCAGAGAATGTCACGGAATGTATTTTTTATAAGCTGGCATATTCAGCCAGGGCCACCCTCTTTGAGTAGAAATACCCACCCACCCCACCCCCACGTTCTGTGAGTGACACTTAGACCCCCTCCTTAGGCACATTCTGCTCTTGTACTGCCCCTTGAAACATGCTCCCAAGAGTTCCCGTTGTGCTCTGAGGGTATGGGCTGGTTTGCTTGCTTATTCTGGACACCACAGTTCTGTAGCCCTGGCTCCAGCATCACTTAGCTTTCTTACTCCAGCATCCCTGACACATAGCCAGCTGATGCTGGACACATGACACACGCCATACTTGTCTTTTCTAGAAAACTACTAAGTTTAGCCTTGATCTAAGTAACATCACTACTATTCAGCCATCATACACTGAGGCCCCCAAGCTCAGTGCAGCTATATCCTGTAGTGTTTGTTCTCATCGTTGGTCTTAATTGTTCCTTATTCTTTAAACAAGTATTTGCTCATCTTTCCATCTTCCTGAGGCTTTTTAAAGCCTAAGATGTGTCATAAACTATTGGGGAGATAGGTTGTAAAGGAACCAGGACAGGGCCCTGTGACATGCCCTGGCCATCAGTGCAGGTTGATGTGAATATATTTACCAACAATCCTCGAAGTTGGTTAGGTGTCATTGAACTCACGTGGCAAGGCTACCGTGTTACCCAAATTCATCTGTCCCTTCTCAAGGTTATCAAGAAGGACTAGAGCAAATACATGATGTTTGTAGCCCTTTCCCCATCTATCAACCTAGAAACCCTGCTGAAAAAGTGAAACGAGGTTAGCCTGCCTGCCATAGCTTTCTCAGAGACACCCCCTGCTAGCACTTAATGATGTGATTTATCTTTGCTAAGTAGCCCCCTGGCCTCTGGGTAATTTAGTCTAAGTTCTCAACAAGGGTCAACATGAAACCTACCAGTATCGGGCTTCATTTCTCATCTCAAAACAGGCATATTTGCTGCTCTTCAGCCTCTGCCTCCAACTCCACTGTCCATGATTTCCTCTGCATTGTTGGCAGAAGCAATCTACGCTCTTTGAGAATGTAATTAGTTTACAGCTGGTCACTTGAACTCATTTGGAGCACCTTGATATGTTCCTTAAAAGAAAAGAAAAATCAACTCTCCTATCGGGAGCTTCTGCTCCGTGTTTATTATGCCTTTCTTTTCAACTCTGTGTTCTCATTCCTGAAGAATTTACAACAGGAGTGTAATGTGTGCACATATCTTAACCAGCACTAGGTGACCGAGGCACAAGATAACCAGTTAAAGGCGAGGCTGGGCAACAGAATGAGACCCTGTCTTAGAAAACAAACAAAAACAACACACACACACACACACACACACACACACACACACACACCCAAGAATCCAGAAGCAGAATATGCATTTATACATTTTTTAAAACCTCTCTTGTCCACTGTATACATGGTTTGGAGTTGAATGACTTGAAAGTACATTTCAGGAGACCTGTTGTCTGCACAGGGTGAGGACAGCTGGGGTCCAGCTCTGAAGATGACATGAATCCGTGAGGAAGGCAGGAGGTTGGCTACAGTGCTGCCATACAGTGCAGGAGGTATGGCAGGAATGGCATTTACCTACCTCCTGCCTCCCTGGACCGCATTGCTCCCACCCTCTCAATTTTAATAAGACCTTAGTGATGCCTTGACAGATGGCACAGGCTTCTGTGTTTAGTGCCTTTGACATTGGGGCAATCATTTCCCCACCCTGGAAGTATCCCCTCCACTGTTGTCAGGTCTAGCAATGCACTGCTAAGTCTAGCCATAGGGTCTTCATTCCTGGTCACTCTCCTGCCTCCTCTGCTCTGCACCACACAGGGAGGAACAGTAGCGCTGCTGCTGACACAGAAGAGGGAAGGCGGGCTCCTGAGAGCCTCACTACACCATAACACACTGATAATGTTTGCTTTTGTCTTTTGTAGAAAAGTCATCATAACAATGCTTTTCGGGGGAGCGGGGGGGAGGGTGAAGCGGGTGGCAACATTTCATTATGTTATAGCACTTTTTTTTTAAAGGATGTAGTGTTCTAAACCCAATCGCAATTGTCCCTGTTTAATTCCTACATACACTGGAAAGTAATTTGTAGCATTCCTTATTTCAGGTTGGACTGAGCCTATTTTTAAAGACCCACATTTAACTAGTCCGTTGTTTTCTTTCAAGGTTTTCTTTCCCAGAGCTCTTGTAGAAAATTCACTGGGGTACCTGCTGGGTCAGAGACTGATGTTAACCACACTCTAGGCTTCTCTCCAGGGGATGGCTGACACTGGAAACACCCCTATAAAGTCTATCTACAAACCCAAATCTTGGCATAATTTAGCATCCATTGTGGTCTGTGAGGT
Organism: Acomys minous; assembly: GCF_964271855.1. Taxonomy (NCBI): domain Eukaryota; kingdom Metazoa; phylum Chordata; class Mammalia; order Rodentia; family Muridae; genus Acomys; species Acomys minous. The sequence continues at coordinate 33,084,388 of NC_140484.1, read as the reverse complement.
TTTTTTGTTTGTTTGTTTTTGTTTTTTGTTTTTTGTTTCCCAAGCCAGTCAGATTCCCAACCTGTATCAGAGCAGCTGGATTTTTTTTTTCTGTTAGTTTCTCTTTTGTTTAGCACCTGGCAACTCTGTTAGATTGCAGCCTCTGTTGGCCTCTAGTCACAGAACTGGGCCTGATTTCCTCAGAATTAGTTACAGTGTATTTTATAAAATGCCCAGGGTGCTGTTCAAGTCCTTCCTAAGGTTCCTCTGCTGCTGCTGCTGCTGCTGCTAGGCCTTCTGAGCAGACCAGGTCTGCTTTGGCTTCTGCATCAACATCATCACTCGGAGGCCCCAAATAGGGTACAGTAGAAGTCTTCCGGTCCATCCCTCACTGCTAAAGTCCCCTCCCCCACAAAGGGTCTCCAAGGCAAGCCTCCTCCTCCATCATCATACTGTCTCCCTGTGACTCTGGGACCCCTGGCCTGGAACGGGCGCCTCTAGTCTTCTCCTTTCTGAGGCACACATCTCTCTGATCGGATCTTCTCTTCTTTAAGAGCTTCCAGACCCCTGGCTTAGAAAGAGTAGGTTTGCATGTTCGGAACATAGCAACTTTACGGTTTGGTTTTCCAGCATGGCCCTCCCCATTCTCACCTGGCTTTCAGGCATTCTGGTTACTTCTGTATGTTTAGAGTTTTGTACGCACTTTTGTACCTCCGCTCTGTAGTATATACTGATCTTACCCGATTGCCTCCTACTCTGAGCCATGCACGCTGTAGCCATGCGGAGGCCCAGAAGTGGCCTAGCCAGGCTTGCCACAGGCTGGGTTGGTCTAGAGCATCACCTGGATGGTGTCGTCAACCTGATTGCCCTTCTTCTGCCACGACACAAAAGGTCACCTAACGTGTCAGGGTCCAAAATGATCACGTAACCCTCAGGTAGTGGCTCAGACTCATCTCCAGTCAAGAGCATTTATTCAGTGACCTGCCGAAAACAGGTGGTCAGGGAAGGAGAGCTCAGAAATGAAATAGGCGGCTGCACAGAATCCGTTCATGTGGTGACTGCTGTGGATAAAATACCCTCTCTAGTTCATAGTCAGGAGCTGTCGTGGTAAGTACCCTCCCCTGTGTACCACTGAGGGGCCAGATAAGACTAAAGGTCGCACACACCCCAAACATGGCTTCTCATTCTCCACCGATTCCAGAACCCCAAATGGGACATGTGTGGAGGGAAATGAGACAGGGGAGCAGAGAGAACTGCAGGAAGGGCCCAGGGAATGTTAGGAAGCTGTACCCCCACCCCCACCCCAACAACAACAACCAACACCACCACTGCTACTTTTGAGAAATGTGTATCATTGTAGAATGATACTTTGTGTGATCTTCTCAACCACACCGACTCTCAGAGAGTGAAACTCCTGCTCCAGGTCACCCATCCTGAGAGGAAGGAGCTGGGCTGGGAGGAGGCCACAGGTCTTCTGACTCCAGTGTTCTTTCTACTCTACCGCAGGTGTAACGTGGAGAAGGTGCCCTGTAATTCTCAGTTGGAAATAGAAGGAAACAGGTCAGGATCTGCCTTGTATTGCCATGTCTCTAAATACAGGTATCCTTTGGTACACAAAGCAATGCGTAGACTCGGACTTGGTCTTTGGAAACAACTTTTACCTAGTCACCACTCCCCTGGCCCCCAGTCTTGCGCCTCTCCTTGGAATGGAGTTGCAGGTGACACGTACCCTTAACCCCGCCCTGCCATGCTTTTGAGGTTGTCTGTGCAGTGTGCTCACCTGCAAGAGCCCACCTGTACGTGCATGCCTTTCAAAGGTGGCAGGAGCCATTCTGGAAGCCTGCCCAGCCTGCAAGCACCTCAGAGGTAGGTCTCTGCCTCCTCTGCCCCGCCTCCTGCTGACCCTCAGCCTGCTGTGTCCTGTGGATCTTGTAACTCTGTGCTGTCCAGGTGTTGAAGCTTCATGCCAAGCACTGGAGGAGGGGACTCAATCTGTGTGACATGGTGTTGCGTGCATGTTCCTACCGCTGTACACCCTAGAGTTGGTTCCAGTGGCTGCTGGGGGTTTGGAGTGGGGAGAGATGACGGCCAGCACAGGTGCTTCTTGCATTTACTCCTGAGCGTGTGCCGGGCTGGATTTCAGGGTGTGACTTCTGAGCCTCCCCCATCGTGATGGGTCCTAAGATTCCCCCACCAGTCTGTCTAACTTACATTCATGTACCTCTGTCCCAGCTGCATGGAAACCAGAAGTGCTTCCTCCTAGAGATGCTGGGCGTGGGTGGTGTTGGTTGCTGGGGGGTGGATGGGTGCGATGCCAAGAGTTACCTGTATGTGGAGAGTGGGATTTTCTTCCCTTTTGATCAAACCAGGTTGTTGAGATGATCACTGTAGTGCTTTTGCCTCCTGTCCTCCAGTTTTGTCAAATGATCGAGGAATGCTGTCTGCACCCTAACCCTAACCCGTGCGGCGCAGGATCTATTCTAGGGCCAGAAGGAAGGGAACTGAGGTTATACCCTGAATTTCAGCAGGAACAGATCTCAATCTGTGGCCGCCTCCTCCTCCTCCTCCTCCTCCTCTTCTTCTTCCTCCTCCTTCTTCTTCTCCTTCTCCTCCTCCTCCTCCTCCTCTTCTTCTTCCTCTTCCTTCTTCTCCTTCTTCTCCTCCTCCTCCTCCTCCTTTCTTCTTCTTCTTCATAAGGCCTTAAATTAGATGTCTGTAGAAGTAAAACTTGGGCAAGATTGCCGGTTCTCTGTAAGCCATGTCCAATCCTAGAAAGCACACACAGCACAGTGCCTGCTGGGCATTGCCAATTCTGCTGTTTCTATCATCAGGAGAAAGGACTCAGGCAGACTTGAAACAACACTGACTCTGTAAGATTGGGCTGTTTACATAATAAAGTGACTCATGTGGTTTACTGAAAGGAAGCCTGATGGTCTGAACAGCAAAGTGGGGCTACACTCCTGCCCCCTAAAACAAGCATGGGCCTGAGTTCCTTTTCCCTTTGCTCCCCTCTCCCCCTCCATCAAAGCAGTCATGTGACCATGGAAAAGTGGATTAATGACTTTGAAGGCTACTGCAAACCCCTCCTGGCATGCTCAGGCTATCTGAGGGTAGGGAATATAGCCGTATGCAGTTAGGACCTAGATAAATCCATTTTCACTACAATTTAAGCAGTCCTCTCCAGAGGCTAGAAGAGGTTTGGCACTTGCTTGCATGGAGCCTCTTTGGAGCTGGAGTCATCCTGTATTGTCTCCCCTTGCTGCTTTTCCCCCTAAGCCTGAGCTGTGTGTGACATTCAGAGTTGTATTGTGATAAATTAACATATCCTTCAGAGCAGTTGCTCAAAGTCTTGCTGTTCAAAATCCCAGCACTTTCTGTGTCAGTCTCTGTGAAAGTCTTGAAAATGGAAAAAAGAGAGAGGATAAAGAAAAAGTAGAATGGATTATCTTGTGCCCTGTTGGGTGGAGCTACGTTAACAAGTAGTGTGACCACCTGTGTGCGTAAGGTGGAGGGAGAGCAGGAGTAGGAGAGCCTCAGTTGGCTTGTGAGTGACCCAGGGATTGGGTTGGGGTGAGCGTGAGGGCTTAGGGTATACTCAGTAGTGTGGGTGTGAGCAGATATGGAAGGAAGTGTGGGTAGACAGACAGCTTCTAGAGACCACGTGTCCCTGTCCAGAGAAAGAGGAGCCAGCCCCCCACCCCCCACCCCCTACCCCCCACCCCCACCCCGGTGAAGCAGCACAGCGGACCCGAAAGCCGTGAGCTCCAAAGTGAAGAAACCTGGCTGTGGGCCTCAAGAACTCCTATCTCGAAGACAGCTTTTGTGTCCTTGCAGTTGACCATCCCTCCTGTCGGTGCCCAGTGTTGCAGGTGCAAATGAGGAGACAGGCTGAGTTCTACTTGAGAGGTTGCAGTGACCAGTGCGCGGTGTCCGAGCGGGGCGGTGGAGTGGATGCTACCCACCGAGGGAGCTGGCTGTGCTAGGAGGAAAGGAGTGCCCAGAGAGGACTATAGGCCATGCCACATGTTCACGATGGGAGTGAGTGGGGCATGTGGAAGGGTGGCGAGTTAGGATGAGGGAGAGGGGCGTTGCTAGGTGAGGGGCCAGCTGTCTTTCTGATAAGTGGCGCGTGGCAGCGAGGAGGCAAATGGCAGAATGTATGCTCAGAATGTCTGGTAGGCTTGGGCAGACCGAATCTGGTTTCCTGAGTGCTGAGTGAAGGTTCTGTGTCACTTATAGGAGTGCAGGTGAAAGGGAAGTGGGGCAGCGTGCACACACCTTTCTGCATGCCTGCGTATGTAGTAACCCCGCCCCACAGACTCCACACCAGGACACTTTTGCTTGCTCTGTGGCTGTTAACAGCCCTAGATGTCATGATTATATCATTAGTATTGACCGCTCTTTCAGAACCAGCCAACAAATTGTTTTAGACAAAAACTATTTTTAGAGCCCGTGGCACCAGGCATTCTGTATTTCTTTAAATGGAGGAGGAAGTCTGCTAAAATGACTCTCATGCCCAGACACCTTTGCATTTAGAGGCTTCAGATGGATTCTAGAAGAGTTAGCATGACATAGCATCGTGACTAGGTGGATGCATTTAGACAGAATGCAAGTTTCTGGTGCTGGGAAGTTCTTCATTCCATCGGCTACTTCGGGCCTCACCCAGCGCTGTCAAGTTTGTCTTATGGACTAGCGGGCTGGTGAGGTGATCTGGGAACATGCCTCCTAGAGCAGGAGGACTTCTAACACTCGTCTTAACTCTCTTCGAGATATCCAGTCCAGCTAGACAACTGTGAAGGAAGGGTAATTGCTGTGCAGTCAACAGTTTAACTTTCCTTAGCCCAGTGTTTTCTTCCCAAGCGCGTTGGTTCACTGACCCCCGCCTTCCAGGAAAACACTGTCATTAGCAGGCCAAGTTGGTGTGTTGTGATCGCCTCTTTGAGCAACGCTGAGTTAGAACTCTGATACTGCACTCAGAACTCAGAATGTGTGCAGGCAAATGTGGGTTCTGGTCCCTCATTACTACAAATACCTCTGATGTGAGTGTTGCCCGGGTACGATGCTGTGACTCCTGGTGACTTGGCACTTATGGTCCTCACCCAGTTAAACCCACATACAGAAGGGAGGTGGACAAAGACATCTAGTCCGTCTGTTTTCTGAGGCACAGCAGATTTCCTGGTGGTTTTTGTTTGTTTGTTTGTTTGTTTGTTTGCAAACCTGAGACAAGCTCGGTTCACTTGAGAAGAGAGAACCTCGATTGAGAAAATGCCTCCATAAAATTGGCTTGTAGGCAAGCTTGTGGGACATTTTTCGTGGTCAGTCATGGATGACGGAGGGTCCAGCTCGCTGTGGGTGATGCGACCCCTGGGCAGGTGATCCAGGAGTGTGTAAGAAAGCAGGCCGAATAAGGAGTCTTTCTCCACGGCCTCTGCCTCAGTTTCTGGTTCTGGGTTCGTGCCCTGGCTTCCTTCAGTGAGGCCTGAGAGGCGTGAGCTGGAATCAACCCTATCCTTCCCAAGTTGCTTTTGGCCATGGTGTTACGTCACAGCAACAGAACGCAAACTGAGACGGGCAGCCTCCCCTAGCTTCCAGTATTACTCTGGCCCTATAGCCCTTCCCTTCTTCTCTGCTCCAAGCCAGCACCTACATGACTGACCCCTCCGGAAGAGGAAGGAGCCCCCACCGGAAATAGTAGAATGTGCCCGTTGATAGGGATGACACTGTCTTCATACTCAGTTCCACGAACATTTTGAACAAAGATGGATATTGAAGATAGCTGATAGTAGTTAGATTTTATATTCCTTAGAAGAATCTGTCTCTTTCCAGCACTTACCAAAAAGTCCACTGCAGGGAAAGGCCCTCAGGGGCATGCCTCGACCCACCATTAAACAAAACAGCACCTGGGCCTTGTACTGTCCTCCAGTAGAGAAACACTGGGCTTTGTTTGCTTCTGGAAGGGTTGTGTCACAAATAAGCCAAAGGCTTTGAAGCATTTTTACCATACAGAAGACAAGACACTGTCCAGGATCAAATAGCAGAAGACTCCGAAGGGGGCGTCCCAGTCAGTCCATCCCTGCCTTTTGAAAGGGCAGTGTCTCAGGTCTGCAGGAGGTGGCAGCTGGCCAGGGAGATGGCTGACTATGCCAGGGATGTTGGCAGGCCATTTAGTTGTCACGCCTGACAGAGGTAGGTGAGAATTCATACCTTTTCTTGCTATTATGAAATGTCAAGTGAGAAAAAAAAAGTGTAGAAAACTAGATGGCCTCTGTCGATATTTCTAAAAGTCGAGTGCTAGGTAGTAAATCTACTAAAAATGCTTCAAGATGCCTGTCAAGAAAATAAAAGGGCCAGACATGGTGGTCCATGCCTGTAATTCCGGCATCTGGGAGGCTGATGCAGGAGGATTGGGACTTTGAGGAACATAGAAAATATAAAGTGAAGAAAGAAGGTACTTGGAAGCATAAGTCCTCTCCCAAGAGCCTGACAGTGGGAGACACTCTAAGAATATTCTAAAGAACTATCTAGAAAGTGTCACAGGTTCTTCAGGTTGCAGCATCTTAGTTAAGTTTTCGTGTCATTATTCTGTGTGTTCATTTTGCTCTATTGGTTGAATTTAAAGGAGTCAGTAGTGAAATATGCTGAATGCCAGCCATGTGACACTGTGTGTGTGTGTGTGTGTGTGTGTGTGTGTGTGTGTGTGTGTGTGTGTTTTTTAAGAGAAAACAAAATGTGATTCTTAGCATACAGCACATTTTCAAGTAAGGTAGCCCGACCAAAGCCTTGAGACCCACTTTGTGGATAACCTCATTCAGGGGTGCGGATCATAAATCTCGTTGCAAAATATGTTCCTGTGAAATACAAAGTTGCCCTATATATCTCCTCTGTTCTCTTCTGTGCTTGTTTGAAAACTTTTGAGATGGACCACACTTAGAATTTCATACCCCCTCCCCTCTCTGTGTGTATGTGTTTAAGTTCTATAACAGACACCTTTCCCCATTCTTTTAAACCACACAGCTTTAGACTTCTTAGCATCCCATCACTGGCCTTTTCTGTGGTGGTAAAGCATCCTGGCTGTTTGAGTTAAGTTATTTTAAGTTATCCTATGATAGCCATCTTTTGATACATCTTATTTTTACATTTATATATATTTTATGTGTTCGTGTGTGTGTGTGTGTGTGTGTGTGTGTGTGTGTGTGTGTGTGTGTGTGTGTGTACATGCTGTGCCATGTATGTGGAAGTCAGAGGGCAATCTTCTCTTTTCCTTTTACTCTGGGTTCTAGACATGGAACCCACATCATCAGGTTTGGTGGTATGTGCATCTAGTTTTGAGCCATCTCTCTGCCACCACTCTCACCTTCATGTTTGTTTCGGCCTAAAGGAGACAATAATAATTAGAACAGTGCACCAGAGTGCAGCTGTTCCTGAAATGTGGATGAAGTCAGTGGCCATGCTGAGTGGCGTCTCTATCATGGCAGCCTTCTGTTTCTTGGTAACCGAGGAGCGTGGTGTAGATATCGGTGTTCTTTGTTGATATGTAGGGTAGTTTTGACAGCCACCCACACCCCACTACCAGAAACAAAATTCCATCAGTACTTAATCTATGCCGCCAGAACCTGGGAGGTAGGATTCGGGTATCAGTCATTGCTCAGTGAGCTCAAGGCCCAGACAAAAGGTCTCACTTGTGACTGTGGTGTCCTTATGGCTCCTGTTTCATACCTGCCTCAGGGTTCCAGGGTTCCTTAGATAACTTGGGAGCAGGTACAATCTTGAGAAAGTTTGTCAGCTCTGTGTATGAAGCTTGGTAAGGAACGTGACTTGGAAAGGAAGCAGAATTTTCTCACCTCCTGCCATGCTATGTCACTCTAGTTTCTAGCACTAATTCTAGTTAATTCCCAATTAACTTCCTGCGTCGGATACTTTTAAGACTGCAGGAATTTTCCTATCTCATCCCTCAAACCCCAAGTGGGTATTCTAAGTCATAACTTCATTTTCTTATGAAGTAAGACATTGTTTTCTTTTTGTTGCTTAATGTAAACAAGATTTCTTTCGGCTTCAGGTAGTTTGTTTTTCACAACTGTTAATAGTCAACTGAGCAACTTCAGTGGGCAATAAAGAAAAATACAGTTGGCAGAGTATTTGCCTTGCATGCTCATAGCCCAAGGCTTGATCCCCAGGGCTGCACGAACCATGCAGGTGCATAATCCTTGTACTCTGTGGGATGGAAAGTTCAAGGTCAGTCTCAGCTATGTAGTGAACTGGGCCAGTTTGGGTTATATGACACTGTCTCAAGAGAAGAGAGAAAGGAAAAAGAAAAAAAGGTGGTGGTGAGGATTATAAAGGAAAAAAAAGCTCAGCTCCATTAGTAGCAGACTTTTTGCTTTGGACCTAGAAGGAATCATTGGAAGACCCAGCAGCCTCTGTTTTAAAGGAATATGTTTCCGAACAAGTTAGTGTAAAGCATGCTTCCCCATGTATGGGAGGAGCACAGTGCTTCTTTCCATGCCCAGGACACAGCCATCCTATCCCTGCGTGCATTCACCTTGGTAGATGGGAAAGTGCTTGCCACCTGCCCCTTCTCTTCCCCCACCAGCCCTGAGTTTTGCAGTCACAAATCCTAGCATGAGATAAGTCACTGTGTAAGATGGATGTAAAAGCTATCTGTGGACATGGGGAGGGCATGTCATCACAGGAAGTAGTACACTTTAATAATTTATATATTTAGGTCTTAAATTATATTAAATAACATAATGAAAAATACCTAGGGTAGGATAAAGGCTTCAATAGAGCCAGACCACCTTCTCTAAACCATGCTGTAATTAGGCCATTGTTCAGTGACTTCTGTTTTTGTTTGTTAGTTTGTTTTTAACCTATAATTATTGGGGGTGGTGTTAACTGTTGCAGTCCTTCAGCAAGTGTTCTGTTACCCTGATGCATCCTATAAAGTCCTTAAGAGCTGAGCATTGTCAGGGTCAGCCCCTGATGCCCAAGCCTTGATCTTCCCTTCCTGGGCTGCCATTATGGCAGTTGTCCTGGAAAGGATGATGGGGAAGATTTGACTACAGAAAATGTTGGCATCCTATGGGAAGGAGAGAAACTTTTGAGGCGTGAGGTACAGAAAGTTGAATGCAAGTACTATTAAGGAGAGTGTTCTCCATTTATCCAGAGAACGAGTCTTGATGACAGGAGGACCATGAAGTGTTTGAAGTGAGGTGGATCTCAACCCGGGCTAGTTAACACTTGTGATCCTAGCCCTTGGTATGCTGAGGCAGGAGGATTGCCATGGGTTTGGCCACCCTTCGTTTATAGCGTAGACCCTATCTCACAGCCTCCAGCACCAGATATAAGAAATAAGAAGCACATGAGGATGCTTCAGAGAGAAAGATGCTGTGAGGCTGAGCTGAGACAGTGTCAGGGAGAACAACTGGGGCATACGGCCACACCCTAGAGGCCTTGGTGGCCAGACTGAGGTGTGTATAGAAAAGCGGAAGCAGCTTGATGGCAGGAAGACAACTTCCTTAGATGGTTTCCAGTCACCTTGTGCTTCATTATTTTTTACGGGGAGGCGGGGGTACCAGAGAAAGCAGGAGGCAGTGTTTGGTTCACTGGGGCTTCATACTTTTTAGTAGAATGAGATACATTTGTTCTCACTGTATAGTACTGACACCAAGTCCGAGAACACTTAGCTCTCATCTTAGGAGCTTGGGTGACTCTGGTCTTGTCTCTTCAGTGGGCCTAGGGCCTGCAGGTTTGACAGGATAAAGAAGGTGGACATAGGCAGCGACCTTGGTAGCTTTGCACTCCTCGGCTTTCTAGTGTATTCTTGGGTCTAGTCCATAGTGTTTAATTCTTACTGCACCAGGGGCACAGGTGAAACTGGGAGTCTGCCCGTCACAGGTGTACAGAGCCAAGATGTGCTTGTAATCTGTCAATAGAAAAATGACACCATCTGTTGGGACTATAGAAAATGACAATGAAGATGTCACTGAGAATCAGGTATTAAAGCCAGGACATCTATACAAGGGTCTGATGTGTGGATTGATGCCGGCTTATGGAGAATGTTGATTTCAAGGAAAACATTCATAGAATTAGAAAAATTTGAACACACACACACACACACAGGGAGCTAGGGAGAGAGGGAGGGAGAGAGAGAGGCAAAGGTCTTTTTGGTGCCATTATTTTAAAATGCTCTTTAAAAAAAAAGTAAAATGAGTTTTAAAATTTCAAAACAGTAGGAATATGCACCAGCAATTATGGCCCTGTGTTGGAATTGATTGTAATAAGAAAATGTGCCATATACTGTGCAACACAAATTATGTACATACAAACACATCTCAGCCTTCAGCGGGTGGAGGAGTTGGAGAGCACCTTGATTCTTGCCACAGTAATCCAAGATCTATTTTCCCATCCGGTTGTCTTGTTTTTGAACCTCTTGTGCTTGTCCCCAATTTTAGTATTCATAGGCTCATCTAAGCATTAAAAATAAAACAAAACAGTGACCTGCTATAGCTGAAAAACTTGCCCATCCTTTTGACTGAGGATTGTTGGTTAATTTATGCAGGCCCCTTTGCACTTCAGCTTTTCCCCCACTGGTTGCTAGGCAACCACTTGAGTTACTGCGCATGCCTCTTTTATCATAACTGTCATTATGATTATTTTTTAATTATACAACTGGGACTGTGGATTAAAACAGCATATTGTCACTCATGCCTTGCCACTGCCTCTGAGCATTCCCGAACACTGGTGCAGTCACCTTCCAAAATTCACACCCCAGAGATTTATGGTTATCTTTTGATGTTTTTGGCTTCACAAAGGAACTAGAGATGCCATCGTAATGGCAGTAAGATTTTTGTGGAAAATGACTAGACCATATATCAGAAGCTGTTATTGATTTAGGGAGGCCAAATCAGGTATGGGGATCTTGAACCTCAATTATCCTCCTTTGTTCCTCTAACTGTGCCTGCTTCCAGCGTTAAGTGACGTGAAAGGCTTGCTGCTCTGCAGCCTGCTCTTTCTAGTGGCAAAGTGCTAAAGACGTTTCTCCACTAAACCTGCTTTCAATAAACCCACCATGCATTTGGGGGAGGGCACAGCTCGGATTCTAGAAACATGTGACACGCACATTAGCAGTTGTTCTTTTTTGCCCAAATTGCTCCACACACATAAGTGCATTTGGGGGACGGGAAGGGGCTCCTCGGGCAAGGAATAATAATGGAAGGGGCTTGTGGCACACCGTGAAAGGCATGAAGACGGAAAGGAATGTGGGGAGCCCACAACAGCCTCACATTTGCATTGCTCTGTATATTTTAACATACTTTCTAAATATACAGCGAATTTGAAGACAAAAGGAACATGGAAGTCATGTCTGTGTGTTCTGTTACCCATTTAAAATGGGACTCGGGGCTCAATACGTTATTGTAAATATCTCTGTCATGATGAAAAGAGATTAGCTCCTGACAGGGGAATCCACAGGGTACTTGCCACATTGTGTGTGTGTGTGTGTGTAACAGAAATGGGCACGTAATTGTGCTTTCCTGTGATTGAAGCTGGCACAAGGGGCATCAGCCTCCAGAGCAGTGGTGGGCGTTCTCTCCACCTACAGAGCCCCCATGCCTGGATGCCTGCGACCTCTTTTGCTTTGTTGACAGTCTCTGAAATGACCGCCCCCTCCCCCTCTCTGAGGAGTGCTTCATGTGCTTTGTTTCTGTTTGTCTTCCTCATTCCTGCAGTTCAGGGCGACAGCTCAGTGAAGTCTTCATTCAGTTACCTTCCAGGAAAGAGTTACCAGAATACTATGAATTAATTAGGAAGCCAGTGGATTTCAAAAAGATAAAGGTAGATACCCGTTCCCTGTTATTCCCCCCGAGTAAACAAAGGAGATGCATGGATGATGCTCGGGAGTGGTTCTAGGTGGGGGCTGGGGTAGTGGCCTCCTGGCTGCTAACCACTGACCTGCACACAGCCTGCCCCAGGAAAGGTGGGGCTGGGATAATATTGATCCTTCGCATGCATGGCATTTGATCATGGAAAGCTCAGATTATATACATTGCATGTTGTCGAGAACCTTCCTCTCCCTCCACTGCAACTTATTTCCCACATGGTGCACTTGCCTCCCCATCCTGAAGAACACCAATGGGTGGGGGTGGGGTGGGGTTGGTCTTGATCAGTGATGCCCCTGGGGGTCTGCAGGCCCACCCACTCAATGAGACTGAATGCTATGGGCTTTCTTGAACGAGTAAGGACAGGTCCATTTTTCCTCTTCTGTTATGTTCGTAATTCTTTCCCATCAGGAAAGAATCCGTAATCATAAGTACCGGAGCCTGGGCGACCTGGAGAAAGATGTTATGCTCCTCTGTCACAACGCACAGACATTCAACTTGGAGGGATCCCAGGTACGTGTCAAGGTGTCTGGGACGCGTCTAACCTGAGCCATGCTTTGGCTCTCGGAAGTGAATGGAGCATTTCATTTCTACCCTTTGGATCATTGCTTCCTCCCCAGCAGAGCACTGAAAGCTAAAAGGCTGTGTTCTCTGGAGCCTATGGGAATAGAAAGTGGAGCCTTTGTGCCAGAGCTGGGTGGGCTTCTACTCAGAGTTCCTTCAGGGCTCGTCTTCCCGATAGAGGAGGAACTCAAGTTATTGAAGGCAATGCTGAGAGGCTGGCACCATCCCTGTGATAACAGAGCTTCTACCAGGAGCATAGAGTACCCTTACTTGAAACCGAATCTGGAGGGGCCTCAAACTGCTGGTTTTAAGAACATCTTTAAGTCTCCATAGGAAGTCATTAAAAGACACAGCAAATTTATAAGCATAGGTGAGATGACACTTCACCTCAGTTACAGCTCAGTTTGACTTACCTTTGGTGGGAACCGATATATTTTTTTTTTTCCTATCTATCTTTCTGGACTGATACTTGCCATATCGAGTGAAAGAGACCCTGCCTGCAGCATGTAGCCTCGCAGAGTCCACCTCCACAGCCAGGATTGACAGTGATGCCTCCACACGTTGTTTCCCCCCTGGGCAGCTCATCCTCACCTTGACTTGTCACCTCAGACCTCTGCCAGATTTTGTCCCAGAAAGTGTCCCATCTCACAGTTAGCCTTCATTTGCTGCCTTGCCACCCCCCCACCCTTTTCTTTTTTTGGACAAGTTTCTCTGTGTAGCCCTGGCTGTCCTTGAACCTGCTCTGTAGACCAGGCCAGCCTCAAATTCACAGAGGTCTGCCTGCCTCTGCCTCCCGAGTTATGGGATTGGCTGTGTGGGTCATCTTTACAGCAGAAGAATTCAATCCCAGAGAGCAAAGGCCATTCGTTTTTACACTGTTTTTGAACTGAGGCAAAAAGACAACGTAAAGCTAACAATTGTTTTAAGGGTGCAGTTCAGTGGTGTCATCGCTGCTCCTGTGGGTGTTTAGCAGGTCTCTAGCAAATGATGCCACCCTACATTGTGACAAGAGTTCTCCCCTAACCCGGTCCCGTAACCACCCTCAGCTTTGAGTCTGACGACATAAGTGGGATCACTTTGTGCCCGTCTTTTGGCGACTGCCTTCCTAGGGTTCCTCTGTATTAAGGCAGGTGATGGGAGGTCTTTCCTCCCACAGGCTGAAATCCTAGTCACTGCACCCACCATGTTTTTCTCAGTCGCACATCTATATACACACCTTTGAGTTCTTTAGCTCTTGCCCAGGGTGCCTCTTAGGAACATGGGTGTGTGTGGAGGGTGTTCATTTCCTCAGGACTCTGCTTCTAATTATTTTGGGAACATATCCAGAAGTGTGTGTGTGTGTGTGTGTGTGTGTGTGTGTGTGTGTGTGTGTGTGCGCACACTCTGTTTTAATTCCCTAAGGGAAAGGACTGTGTTTAGGCTTCCTGTGTGTCTCAATATTGCATGGGACTGTACTTGGGTAGGTACACCTGCTGCACACAGCATGTCAGGTGACTGTTGGCCGCACTGAAGCTCAGGGACAGGGAACAGCCTTGTAAAGGGCTCCTTTGCTTCTGAATTTGAGGCTATCCAGGGCTGTTACACAAAAAATAAACCCTGTCTCAAAAAAACAACAACAACCACTAACCAAATATAAATATAAAATATAAAGTGTGTGTATGTGTGTGTGGTCTAAGGAGGCGTGCACAGCAGCGGTGGGACTGCAGGCCTCAGCATATGGCTTTTAACAGTTGACACTTTGGCCATTTAGATCTATGAAGACTCCATTGTCCTACAGTCGGTGTTTAAGAGTGCTCGGCAGAAAATTGCCAAAGAAGAAGAGAGTGAGGAAGAAAGCAATGAAGAGGAAGAGGAAGATGACGAAGAGGAGTCGGAGTCGGAGGGTAAGCTGTTAAAATTTCAGTGCACCAGCCATGGAGCTCAGGACGGCCAGGGTTCACTGAGAACGCTCTACCCATGTTGCCTTTGGGTGTTGGGATAACGCTGGCATGCACACTGCCTGTCACTCCTTAGCGCTGTAGTCTGACACGTGCAGGGCCTGCGGAGCACACACTGCTAGGCTCCATCCCAGGGCTTCTGAATCAGTGAGCCCCCTCACACGTTTATCAAGTTCCCACGGGGTGCTGCTGGGCCCAGGCCACACTTGGACAGTCACTGATTTTCAAAAATAATTGTCAAACGGATTGTAGGCTACCCATTTATTTTGGTCTGCATAGAGATATGCTTTCTCAAACATCATTTGGCTCATTGCTAATTACTTTTACTTAGTGTAAGTGACTTGGAAGGTGAAAAAAAATGGTACAACCTCATAATCTATATTGTTTTGAGAAGTGTGTTCCAGTTTTATGATGTTTTGTAGCATAAGTTTCCACACTTAACAGATCTAAAACCATTAAGAAATATATTAAAATGTCTTAATTGTAGTATTCTAATGAGGCTATTTCCTTACGTTTCCCAAGAGATTGAAATTCTCATCACACATATTCTTTCTGTGGTGATTAAATACTGAAATATGATCCCCCACTGAAATATGATCAGCCAACCTTGAGATATACAAACTCTGGGGAAATTGGCTTGTGTGGTAGACCTACCTTCTCCTGACCTCACCCTCAAATACTTGGGAGTGATGGCTATAGGCAGCCTATTCTAGAAGTTGCTTAGGGGGCATAGCACTTTGGATTCTTCTGAGTAAGAGTAGAAGTGGCTGCAGTCTTCCTGACACTGCCATTTGTCAGATAGCGTGAGAATGTCCCATGTGGCCGCTACCAATGCACCCTCACCAAAGTCTGCCGAGCTTGACAGTACCTTTCTCTGTTGCAGCACCCATCACTGAGGGGACTGGTTAGGTCCACTATAGAGTAGATTTTTAGTAGGAATTTCTTAGGGGTTGAAAACAATTAAGCTATACGTGTGAGCTGGTATATATGGCTCCCTCCCATGTGTAAGTAAAAAGCAAGATGGACAGTGGGCTACCTGAATATCCATGTAATAAATAAAAATTTAGATGTTTCTTGTGTATGTGTATCTATACATATTTGAATCCGTGGTATGATAGTCTATAGAATTTATTTACAGGTATAAACTATGCTTCTTTTAATTTTTTATTTTTTGGAAATAATCACTAGAGAGCCATGAAGCAGGGAAGGCAGGGAAGGGAAGCTGCTGTCATTTTTGCTTTCATTTTGTCTCTTTATACATTAAAAAAAAAATACCACTCAAACTACTTGAACTTTTAACTTAACTACAGTACACAGTGAACCTTTTTTTTTTTTAACCCTTTACAAGATCTCAACCCTAGCAGAAACCAACCGAGCGTCCTTCTACCTACAGAAGGATCATCTGAACTTGTCTCAGGTTTTAACATTGAATACGCCACCACTGGACCATTCACACTATTTTTTATAACTGACTGCACCAATATTATTTTAATAAATGCTCTTTCATCAATTGTATTCCTATCCCCCCTTCACAATACTAACTCCCCAGAACTTTATGCCGTCAATTTCATAATTAAAGTATTACTGTATTCTGAATTAATGTAACCTCACATAGCTTCTTAATTAGCCTTATTAGCCTCACACTAGTATGACAAAACAATGAAACTAACCCAATCTTTTCACCCGTACTCTTCTCCGACCCCCTCTCCACGCCATTAATTATCTTTACAACCTGACTTCTTCCATTAATACTACTAGCCAGCTAAAACCTTATTTAAAAAAAAAACAGAACTCACCCACAAGAACTCCTACACTGAGGACTTCCTCCCTTGTGATGATGTCACTCTCCTTCCCAATAGAGACATGCTTGCCCTTGGGAGGATGATCAGCTAGGCGGGCAGGGTGAGCAGGCATGCCTGTGAGGCTCTCCAGCACTCGGGGAAGTCGAGCTTGTTATCCGCAGGTGGGATAATAATAATTTTACTGACATGCAATCCTCACTGGAGTCTCTTCTGTTTCTGCTCTAGCAAAATCTGTGAAGGTGAAAATCAAGCTCAATAAAAAAGAAGAGAAGGGCCGGGACACAGGGAAAGGCAAGAAGAGGCCAAACCGAGGCAAAGCCAAACCTGTTGTGAGCGATTTTGACAGCGATGAGGAGCAGGACGAGAATGTGAGTGCGCAGGCCTGGACCGGGGTGGGGGTGGGGGGTTGCAGCTGAGTTCTCCTCTGGCTCCAGGGCCATCTTGGGGTGTACACTCCTCCTCACTTAGGCTGAGAGCAGGAGGGCTGGGGAGGTGTGGTCATGCTGGCGGCGGGAACAGAGCTGCGAAATTTAGAACAAAGTGTCGCCGTGGAAAGGAGAAACTCCTCAGTGAGAGCCCGTTCCCCTTTCAGTCTTCTAGTGCATGTGCGTGCAAATACAGTTTTCTTCACGGCTGGGTAATATTTTATAGGTCTCTCGCACCCAGCTTGCGAGCATATAACAGTTCAGATGAAATAATGGCTAGAGGTGGAAGGATAACAAGGTTTTGTGATGTCAGAGTTTCTGGCTGTGGTGCTCTGAGATGAAATTATCTGGAGGCTTTAGTCTTATCAGGAAATTTTTAAGGCACATTTTTATCAAACCAGGCACCTCCCGAAGATCTGAGGAGTACTTAACGTCGATATTAGCATTGTCACACAGGTATTACTTGGGTTCTCTGCAGGTCCTGAGGCAGTGAGTGGCAGGAGCTGAACTCAGACACCAGGAGTGTCAGGCTAGCCCTGTCATCCTTGCTGACCTGTGAGAACAACAGAAACCTGGCCGGGCCCTCCTCTAACTCATTTCCTGGAGCAGCTGGGCTTCGCCGGCACTACCACCCTACACAGTTGTTTTCCATGTTAGCATATATGTGAATTTCCTTCCACACTTGGCCACTCCAGCATGACTGGAAAGTTCTAGAATTAGCCTTACTAGATTCCGGTTACATTTAAAACACCGTGTTTTCTTGAGATGACTTACCAGCCAGCAGACATTCAGTGCATGATTTTTTTTTTCTTGTCGTGGGACAGTTTTCCAAGGCTCAGATAAAAATAGAAATGGTTAGCCATAAACTTCAGAAATCACAGTGGCAGACAGCAAGTGCGGCTGGCAGGCATTGCCTTGGGGTTGCTAGCTCAGCACCCCCGTTTTTGGCGTATAGGGTGCCCGTGCCTCTGCAGTGCCTGTCTTTCCACTGAAAGAGATGTTGTGCCCTCCTTCAATTTTTCCACCTTTTTACATTTTTTCCTTTAGGAACAGTCAGAAGCAAGTGGGACTGACGACGAGTGAGCCGCGCGGACTTGAGCTTACCATGGCAGAACTGAACACTTTTTCCCCTCTCTCCTTTCTCCCCAGTGAGTTCACTTGCCACTTGGGCACTGGGTTATTTCTCCGTCCTCATTGTCATCTAGAAGTAGCTTTAGGATAGTGCCAGACAAACATATGATATCATGGTGTTAAAATTTAAAAAAAAAAAAAAACTGCGGTGCGCGCGTGCATACACACACACACGAATATTTGTAACATATTGTGACCAAATGGGCCTCAAAGATTCAAAGATTAAAAACAAACAAAAGCTTTTGATGGAAAAGATGTGGGTGGATAGTATATTTCTACAGGTGGGTCGGATTTGGTAGCAGTTTGATGTGCTTGGTTCCCCGCATCTGTTCTGATGAGAAGATTTTTATCTTCCATGGCACTGATGACCAGGGGGAGCCATTCAAAGCCACTGGTTATTTTATTTCTCATCAGGCAGTTTTCAAGATTTTGATTTGTTCAGTATTTCTTTTTAAACACTGTGGTACATATAAGCAACCTTACTAGGTGACAAATGTACAGTAGTTAGAATATCACCTACATATACATTTTTCCATTTTATGCTCAATGATCTGAAGAACAATAAAAAAAAAAAGCTTTTTGACTTGTGTAAGATTTATGTCTACTGTAAACATTGCTGAATTCTTTTCGTCGTTGTTGCTGTTCTTGTTTTATCGACAACGCTATTGAATTGTCTAGAGTGTCCTGGGTGGCTTCTTGTGTCCACCTGATCTCCTGTGTTACCAATGTGTATGGTCTCCTTCTCCCTAAAGTGTACTTAATCTTTGCTTTCTTTGCACAATGTCTTTGGTTGCAAGTCATAAGCCTGAGGCAAATAAAATTCCAGTAATTTCCAAGAATGTGGTGTTGGTACTTTCCTAATAAACCGATAACTTAGCTGACGCTGTCGCCTCTTCTTTTATGAGTTCTAGGGCACTGAAACCTTTGGGCTTGATGGGGCAGCTACCTCCAGACAGAGGATCTCGTTATACAGATCACATGGCAGGCAGGGGAGAATCTCCAGAAATTATCTGGGTTGATGTTAAAGGCAAAAGAGACCATTGCTCTTCTGAATAAAGGGGGCGCGGCTACCAGTCAAAGCACACTGCCCCGTCAGCTTTGTCTCATGGCTTAAAGTATATGCATTAGCCAGAAAAATCTATAAAGGTAGATTTTTCTGTGGGGACTGTCTCAGTGAATACCCATATACCCTTCCCACTAAGATTTAACAATTTTTATGCAATGCTCCCCCCTCCTTTAATAAGCCATGGGGATGTAAGTCATAGTGTCACACACTTAGCACTAATCTAAGAACAGATGGCTACAGTCCCACTGTCACAGCAGAAGGGATTGACGTCTGTTTTCTAATAGCTAGTGGACCAGTCACCATCAAATTTCCCAGTGGCCCTACATTTATGGTTTGTTTTTCAACCTTATGCCTTGATGTCTACTTAAAGTCCTCCAAAAGCCAGCCCAGAGGATTGGCAAGCCCTTTCCTAAGGAACTGCTGGCAAGGTTAAAATGTAAATTTCCTGTTCCACTAACAAGAGGGTGAACATTTTTTTCTAAGGAGCAGTTGGGGCTCCCCACGATTATACTTACTGGGATTTCCAGGGCAGTATCAGAGCTCAGCCCTAAGAAGCTCCATCTTTCTGTCAACTCTTTCCTGCTTTTCCAATTACTCTGAGCATTCCGGGATATTGTATTTCTTTTCTTGGTTGGTTTGTAGGGTTTGCTTCCTGCACTAGGACTGGAGACTTGAGGAACCATATCAAGTTTCCTTTCTGAGACCATTTAATATCAGCTCAAAGAAAACGGTGCCTTTCCTCCTCTGCTTTCATTTCTGAATTTCCTGTGCTTTTCTTGGCTTCAGAGGCCTTGCTATTGTAAAGCTACCCAAATTATTGTTTTTATGGTTCAAGCCTTTCTGGGTGAAGGGTGTGCTCCACTTGGGTCTGCGCCTCCAAGAACCACCATACTTGTCCCACCCAGTACGCCGTGCTGTGTATACTGCCCACCTGCTAGTCTTTAGATCAACTCACAGTATTGCTGTGCTTATCCAGTTAACAAGGCCAATAGTACCCTAACTCCACATAGCTCACCTCTTTAGCTTCTTTCGTAGGCATCGTGTCATCTCATGAACAGTAAAAGGGTGAGTATAGTATAGTGTGTGTGTGTGTCTGTGGGTGGGTGTGTGTGGGTGGGTGTATTAGAAGAACAGCTAATGCTTGAGATAGCAACCTCACAAAGAGAAAGGGTTTTTGTCAGCTCACACTTTTGGAGCGTCAAATCCACAGTGAGTTCACCCTGTTGTTCTGGCTAAGGCTGTACAGCACAGTGAGATGCCTAAGAGCAAGAGCAAGGCCTCAGTTCCCTTCAGAATCATGCCCCCAGTAGCCTCGAGACCTCATGCTAGGCGCCACCTGCTCAAGCTATGGCTACCACCCAAAAGATCCTCCTGGAGAAATGAAGCCCTTGAGACATGAGCCTTTGGAGGACAGTCAAGATCCAAACTACATCAAAATACTAGCCTAACTGTACTAATTAGTTATTGTTAAGCCTGCTTTATAAACTGGCGTTTGTATGCACTTTTATATCAAGATCAGTACTACTCTTAGATAAGTCCCCTAGAGAGGGTCTCGCTCGCCTCTGTGCTCCTGCCTTGCCCTATGCCTTGGCTGTCTCAACCTGTTTTAGGTAAGAGGAGCTCAGAGCTTTAGCTGCATGGTCCCAAATGAGGTGCTTTCCACAGGTCTGCCTTTTAGATTGAGATTTTGGTTTATTTCAGAATGTGCCAGATATGGCCATATATCCTTCAACAGCACAAGGATTTTAGAGAAACACTGTCATATGATCCTAGCTATGTGAATATTATAGATTATGCTTATGAAAACAGATGGCAACAGTATTGCCAACTCCTTCTATGGGACCACTGTTGTAGATGAAAAATTATTAAGCACGGTGTGAATTGCAGCTAGGAAGGATTTTAAGGCCACCTGCTCTAAAGCTCCTCTTTTTCTTATGGTTTTTATTTGTTTGTCTGGTTTTTTGTTGTTGTTTTTTGTTGTTGTTGTTGTTTTTTGTTTTTGTTTTTGTTTTTTACTTAAGAAACCGAGATCATAACCCTGACTGAGAAGTAAACGTGTAGGTTGTTCCTGGATTTGCCCCAGACATACTTGAGTTCTGGTATCATCTGGAAAATGTGGAGTGAGCTATCTATTAGTCTAACCTTATAGTTTATATACAGCTTTGTTATCAAAGGTTTCGTCTATTTAGGGAAAAATTGCTTATAAATGTCATTAAGAATAGCAGAAAGACTCACAGAATTAAGAAGTCAGTTGTAAAGCAGCGGTTCCCAACTTGCCTATGCTGTGACCCTTTAGCATAGTTCCTCATGTTGTGGTGACCCCCAACCATAAAAGTACTCTGCTGCTACTTCACAACTATAATTTCACTCCTGATATGAATTATATATCTGTTATAGAAGATATCTGATGTGTAACCCCAAAAGGGGTCATCACCCATAGGTTGAGAACCACTGTTGTCAAGGCTCATCAACCACTGATAGTTTCAAAATCAACGTTTCACAGAGTGTAGTTTCCTAGACTCCCATAATCAGCATCACTTGAGGACGTGGGACTCAGACTCACCTGGGACCCACTCAAACATCAACTCCTCGTGAGTGCTGGAGTCCGACACACCTTCCCTGGCATGTGAGAGCCACAAATCTAAATCTATCAGGATGCAGGAAGGTTTTTGTTAGTTCATTTCTGGGGAGCAGAGTGTGATCACACCCTTCTTGCTTCCTATAGCTGTCTCCAGTGTGAACGCCCAGCACAGGACTGTTCTAGCGAAAAGAAAGTCAGTACATGTAAGTGTCGGTGAGAAGGCGGAAGGCTTTGCTCTCTCACCTCACTTTCCCGTCATGTCTGTGACAGGCAATAGTCTTCATTTGTGCCTGACTTCATCCTCATTCAGGCTGATACGGTGGTTGGATACTTAGGGGAAATATCTTTGGTTTGTTTAGCAAGATCGACCCAACAGAGTCTCTGCCTGCAGGTACAGCCTTTTTTCCCCCACAAGAATTTCATATGAACAGTCAGTCTTGCTATACAAATACCTTGGAGGAAAGAACCAATCTGTTCTCTTTGAACTCTGCTAGAGGTTCATCAAGATAAAGTATGGAGGTTTTGTTGTTGTTGTTGTTGTTGTTGCTGCTGTTGTTGTTGCTTTGATTTTATTTGCTTTTTGTTTTTTGCTTGTTTGAATATACAGTTATAGTGTGGGAGACTCGGCATTAGGGAGGTAGGGGCAGAAGGATTGCCACCAAAATCTGGGGCTATGGTGTGAGACTTATTTCACACACACAAAGAATGCCCCTATCAGCAGAGTATTCTAAGTCTAGAGAAAACTTCCTCAAAAGTGAAGAAACATTTGGAAGCCTAAATAGAAGGAGTTTGAGCTCAATGGCACCCTGGACTACATTATGAGCCCCTGTCTCAAAAACGGAGAGAGGAAGGAATTAAGTACACTAACTCTTAACTATATTTCTAGTTTCTTAGTTTGTTTTCTTTATCTTTGATCTTCTTTGAGGGATTTTATTTTTATCATGAGTGGGCCCATCTTGCAAGAATTGTTAAAGATCCTTCAGGAAAAAAGAAAATAAAAGGCAGAGACTGATCTGTATGAAGAAAGATTCCCAAAGATACGTTGGATCCAGTCCCTTCCAAATACCAAAGACAGTTTTTACGGAACATAGAAAAATAAATCTTTAGATTCATATGAAAAGCTGGGTGTGGTGGTGCATGCCTGTAATTCCAGCACTCAGGGAGACAGAGGCAAGCTGTGAGTTCAAGGCCAGCCTGGTCTACAAAGCAAGTACAGGACAGCCAAGGCTACACAGAAAAACCCTGTCTCAGAAAAAAAAAAGATTTATATGAAGCTATAAATGAGTAGCTAAAACAAACAAACTGGAGACAGAACTTCCTAGCCTCAAAATATACTAAAAAGCTATAAGACATAAAACAACATGGCATTGGCACAAAAATAACACGTGATCTATCAAATTGAAAGTTAAAAAAGAAATCTCCACAGTTCTGTCAATAGATATGTGACAGAGGTGACAAAACCATGCAATGGGAGAAAGTGTCTTTAATAAAAACTGTTGGCACTCCTGGGCATATACCCACAACCTATGACACAGACACACTTTAGGTTTTTCACTGTGGTCTTTTCACAGTAGCAAGAAATGAAACCAGTCTAGATATTCATCAACTGAAAAATAATGAACATGGTACATAAATTGTATGGGATTTTACTTATCTGTACAGGGGAAAAAAGGAAAAGTAAATGCATGAATCTGGAAAACATCAAGCTAGGTAACCCAGGATCAAATCGTATTTTCTCTCTCATACCCAGATCTTAGCCTCTGTTAAATCTATGTAGTGGGTGGGAAAAGAGAGAGAGGTAAAGGTGGTTAAAAAAAAAAAACCTAGAAGAAAGAGAGACTCTGCGGGAAGGCAGAAATGGCAAGAGAACAAAGCAAAAGAGGGAATGCTGGGGGATGAAGGATGCGGTAGGAAAGAGGAGGCGGGGAGCAAACGGAGAGGACGGGAGACTCAAGCCAAAAGGAAGTGTAGATGAAAACCCCACACGGAAACCGATCACTTTCTAAGCTAACTAAAAGTTTACAATTGAAAAAAGAAGTAAATGGTGCTGTCCACATGCAAAGGAACAGAATAGGCCCCTCCCTCTCACATAAACACAGAGGCAACAGAGATAGATGGATTTCGTGACCTTGAACTGGACCAAAGGTAAAGTCTGATCCTCATAATGCAGATAATAAAAGCAAAACAATTCAAATGGGACTGTTTGTTGCGAACTCGAAGGGTTTCTGCAGAGCAAGCTAAAAGAGCACAGAGGGAGCCTAGAAGACAGAATTGTGTTTGTAAAGAGACTACTATCTGAAATATATAATATACTCAGTAACGTGCCCACCCCATCTGGTTTGAAAACGGGCTAGAGACCTGCAAAGATAACCTCTCAGAAGATCTGGGAACTGCCATTGGGACTAGGAAGTGTCCGACATCACTTATGTTAACTAGGAAAAGACATAAAACCTCAGTGAGCTACTACGTCTCATTAGTCAGGACAGCTGTTCTAAACACTGCCTACGGTCATCCAGAAATGGAACGAACAGGCCCTTATACAGCATTGCCAGGAGCCCAAGTTAGTACAGCCATTGTGAGAAAAGGGTGCAAAGGTCTTCCAAAAGTTCACGCGATTATCGTTATGTACGTATGTAGCCAAAGGAAATGGTATCAGTATCTAGAAGAGACACCTGCACTGCTTAATGCACATCAGGATCTAAAACCTATCAAGGTGAATGGATAAAGAACATACTACATGATCCACCCATTCTGTAGCTATGTACTAGGAATATTATTAAGCTATACGATGTAACAGTGTTAAACTGGGTGGGCCATGCCTTTACTGAAAGCGTGCAGGAAAAAGAAAAAGAGAGAGAAAAAAAAGTGTGATCCTGCATGTGGAATCAAAAGAATTGGTGAAGTGGTGGTTTCCATAGGCAGGGGGTAAAGATGAGGGGGAAAGAGGAGATTGGGGCTGATGACGGAATTTACTGTCCTACCAGTTCTGTTACACAATCAGGGTGTTGGTAGTTAACAGTAAAGAGTAGATGGCTAAAACAGACTAGATGCTCCTGTCTCAAAAACTGAGGTTTGGCTTAGTACTGGTTCCTCAGCACCCAACACAGAGGCATATAAAGCATCACATTTTACCCCTCAAATATGCATGAGTACTGCATGCCGCTCAAAAAAAAAAAATGTAAAGAACACGGAAAAGCAGCCTTAGAGGAGGATGAAATATTTGACTTCTCTTATTCCTAATTAATCTACCAGGACACCTTGTGCAAACGAGCAACACATCAGTACATCTGATGGTCATAGCATGCGGACAAATGCAACACAGGACAAGCTGCTACAAAGTCTGGAAGGAGTGAGCTAGGAAGATCTTGCTCTACACATTGCCCTTACCTTGTAGTGGTACCATACTGTTGCCTACCTGCCCACAGTTGGAACCGTGTATTGTCATCTCGAGGGTAATTATTAAAAAAGCTTTTAGAAGTATGAGGGACGAGGTGTAGTTGAGTGGCCTGCTTAGCATGTGTAAGGCCTTGGAGTTGATAGTCTGGGTGCTGGAATCAAAAAGAATAATTCATTTGATAAGGAATAAAAAATGAAATTATACACAAATAGTGAGCATATAGGAAGCATGAAGTGTAGAAGACAATAAAGAAAAGACAAGGCTTATAACATAGTATTAACTAATTATTAATTCAACTACGACAACCCTCACTTAGAATGGCAACTCTCTAAATATATATATATTAAATGAAATGACAGAGACTGGCCAGGCCAAATCACAACGCCATCTGCGAGAAACACATTTTAAACATGGAGAGACTTAAGGTCAAGAGAAGAGGGTGACTTCCTAGCAGGCATCAGTTTACTATCAGAGAAAGCCCCTTGGGTGAAAGAGGATCAGTGTCCACTGAAGAAAAGGAGAGTTGTGATTTAAATTTGAATTGACTTCCTCTCTGTCTACTGTCACTGCTCATGTACCTTTCTCCTAGTTTATGAACATGCAGCACATTTGCCCATTTGAACAGAAAGGTTGTGGAGTTACATACCCTAGTGGGAACATTTCTATAACCAGGCTATTAAAGATGGACGTGGCAACACGTGCCTGTAAATTCAGGGGAGGCAGGCAGATCGGGTACTCAAGGCCTTTCTCTGCTAGCCAGCTTCAGGCTCACTTGGGCAGCATGAGGTCCCGTCCCACAAAGCAAAACAACAGAAGCTGTCCTGAGCATTTTTGTCACCCACAGAAGCTTTCTCAGAGTCATTTGTCAGCCTCTACCTTCTGGCCAGACAACTACTCACCTACTTTCGGTCTCCCTAGTTTTGCTTTTTCTGGCTTCACATATAAAGAGAACCACACGTTGTAAAAGTCCCCCGTGGGCTTTTTCCCCCTTATTAATGTTTCTGAGATTGCTTCATGTTTCACTATTTTTGTGTCTTATTATTGGCGAGTAGTATTTCATAGTGCATCTGCTCACCAGTTCATGGTTTAACAGGTAAGGCTGCCCTGAACATGTAGGACTTTGTGTGGCTGTGATTTTGAGTACTGGAGAATCAGACCGCTACATTATAAAGCAAGAACAAATGGATGCTAGTTTGGGGAAAATGTACTCCAACTGATATCTCAGCTCACAAAAAGAAACTCACATGAAATAACTGGATAAATTTTAATGTATAAAATATTACATCTCTAACAGAGAGCACAGGGGAATGTCGGTGCTACTGTATTAGGAAACTTTTTTTTTTCTCTAGCAGGGAGCAAAAAAATCAGGAGCCAGAAAAGAACACAGTGACAAAAGAGATTGTCTCAAAGTTAGAATGGACACCAATGTTAGTTATGAAAAGAGTAAATAAACCACACAGCCTGTGGTAATATAAACTAGGCACAGAAAGGGCTCCTTCCAGAAGCCCGCCTGCATTTGTCCCACCATGGACTTTAATGTGTGGTTAAGGCTACTCTCGGTGCCCCAGGAAGACATGGGCAGGGGATCAGGGGGATTTACCGTAGAGTCCTTGAGTCCCTGGGCTGACAGTAGTCAGCGCAGGCTTTCTCTCTCTTCTTGTCAAGAAACGTTGTCAACAATAGTAGCTCTTAGGGAGGCTGCCCCTTTTAGGCAACACCAGCTCACTTGTGGTGAGGTTCAAAGTTTGTTGCTTGCTGTGGTTTGGTAGGAATACCACTCTGTCCTTTGAGTGGGCTTAAAATGTGCAGTGTTTGCAGTGAGTGTGACCCCAGGGAGAAGAAAGGCTATGATAATTCACATTAAGGACTTCTAGAGGTTTCTTAATTTATAAAGGCATTGTCTAAAGGGAGATTAAAATAGAGAAATAGAACTCCAAATTTACAGATTCAAGCCTGCCCTCCCTATGTACATAAATATCGCCTCCAGAAAATTCTATCCGCACTAAATGTCATGAGACATGGGATTTGGACATAGTGTCAGGAAGGGCCTGCACAGTCCTCTAAGGCTCAGTGTGCCCAGGGTGTCCAGTCCCCACCTCACTCCCACTCTCCATCAACGGCATTTGAATCAGCTCAGTTAGCTTTTCACATTTTCCGGGAACACACATGGGAACTGAAGTCCTTAATAAGCAATGTGGATAAGGAGAGTTTCCTTAGAGTCGGGCACCAGCTTCCATTGCTTCCAAATGCCCTTCCCACTTTTCTAAAGTGTTTTTTCAGTTTGTATCTCTCTTTGATGGTCTTTGTTTAAAACACACATCGCTGGCTTCCTATGCTAAGTCCTGTGCTCAGTGCTGAACAAAGACCAAGTCCCAGCACTCAGACATATATGTCGTTCTGATGTTATGAGGACCCCTTTATCTCACACTCCATTACTCTTTACCTCATCCTGGATCAAGAGGCCTTCTTAATGGATGGTCTGATGGGGTAGCCAGCCACCTTAAAGTTCCTGCGACATTTCTTGTCATCCAGTTGCTGCTATGTTCTTTGCTTACTGTACAAGGCTGGATGAAGGCTAAGCCCAGTATCTGGCATGAGCTCAGTAGAGGGTGAGAGTCACAGCTTGGTTTTATTTCAAGGTTGTTTCACTTCCAAACCAGCAAGAAAGCAGTGCAAGCAATGTACACTTGATAGGGGAAGTGGTGTGCAAAGCTATGTGGTCCAGAGTGAAAGGCCCACTGAGTCAGAGCAGCTCAACCCCCAGAGGTTCTAGAAAGTGATACAATGAGATATCTCATGCATACATAATTGTGCAAATGTATCTAGTACATGCTAAACTTATAGAAGTTTCTTACATCTTTAAAAGACATTAATTTCCTTCTACCTATGAAGCCATAATTTCAATTGGCAAGAGTTTTTTTTCCCCTTAGTAATCAAATAGTATCCAAGTTACTATTTTTTTTTAAAGATTTATTTATTTACTATGTATACAGAGTTCTGCCTGCATATACACCTGCAGGCCAGAAGAGGGCACCACATCTCATTATGGATGGTTGTTTTTGTTGTTCTTGTTTTTGTTTTGTTTGGGGGGGGATTTTCATTTATTTATTTTTTTAATCTTTTTAAAAATTTTATTAATTTATTCAGATTACAACTCAATTGTTATTCTATGACTTGTATCCTCCCATTCCTCCCTCCTTCCCGCTTTCACCCTAATTCCTCTCCCCTAGGTCTATGACCGAGGGGGACCTCCTCTTCCACTATATGGCCATAGGCTATCAAGTCTCATCTTGGTAGCCCGCTTATTCTTTCTTTGAGTGCCACGGTTGTTAACCACCATGTGGTTGCTGGCAATTTGGAAGAACAGCCTGTGCTCTTAACCTCTGAGCCATCTCTCCAGCTCCCCACACTACTATTGATGGTGCTGTAGAGTCCACAAAATATTTTCCCCTCAAGCCTATTATATATATAGAGCAGCACACACATTCTGTAGAGAAATGTCGCCAGCCAATAAAGAGCTGTGCCATTCTTTCCAGACATGGCTATTCCATGGCATCACTGGGAAGTTACCAAATCAGTTCCGTATGTGTTCATCATTGCCGACAACAAAGGATGGGAAGACTAGGTGACAGTCACGTGCTGTGGGTGCCCGAGGTGCCTGAGAGGGTTTCTCTGAGGCTGGGGGAGAGGACTTGGCTGTTAAATGGAGACTATAAAGCATGATTTAAGGTTGAAGAGAGAAGACGACACAAGGCAAGAGAAACGTTGCTGGCATCTTAGTCTGGACCACGAACAAGCCCTTTCCAAATGCCGCTGACAACACGGCACAAGCATACTTAAGTTTCAAGTAACCAATGAGAAATGTCTCCCAGGAAGCCAGGATCAACTGCATCCAATTCACCTCAGGGGCTTGGGAAATCAGATCCCCAAGATCCATCCAGCACAGAGAGTTTGCTTTTTGAAGGCAAAAGGCCAAGCCTGAGAGTTGCCCGAGATGTCAGCAGTGACCTTAAGCTGGCCCTGAGAGCCACACCCTGAGAATGACTGCTCCTGACTGGAGATTTCAAACTCACACTCTTTAGTTACACTTCCCCAGCATCACATTTAGAAATGGAAATTCAAAAAAAAAAAAAATCAAAAAACAAGAAAAACAACAACAACAAAAATCCAGACTCAAAGCTTCCGTTGGAACACTGGAGCTGTGTGTCTGCCTGGCGGTAACATAGAAGAAACTAAGTTTTCTGTTTCCTGAAAGACTGAGAGAGCTATTCATTGATCTGTAATGCAGAGGCTCACACTGAAATCAGCTGCCATCCTATGCCCTGATCCTCCTGCAACCCACTTGGTAGCTGCATCAAGTTCTCTCTTGTGCTGGGGCTCTGTATATATGTACTTCTATTATCTGAAATATTCTTGTCATTGCTACTGCTGCAGCCATGGCTTTCACTTGTCCCTCTGCCTTTGGCCGAGATGCCACTCTTTCTGTGCCTGTGATAGAGGGTAAATACTTCTCTCGGTGTGGTCCCACAGTGCCTCCATCAAAGCTATCACATCCCATTATATTGTCTCCTGGCTAAATGAGTGGATGGAGACATAAGACAGCTAGAAATAGTAATAAATAATATTATACAGTCTTTGCCTTCCCCTCCCAGGTGACTACAATGGAATCTTAAGTTTTATTCCTAATTTGAGAAGCAACAATCATAAAAATTGTACGTTTTAATTAAATTTCCCTTAAAACTACCATAATAAATTTAAACTCCTTAATTATTTAAAATACCCCACTAGCTTGTACTGCAACCCAAGCTTTATTGGACTCAGCTTGAATTTACTGAAATCCAAGCACATGAGGTTCTTAACCGTGGCATCATCCAGCTACACGTTCCTGGCGATCGTCTGTAATTATTATTTTAAAGGTTAAGTCAAATAGACAGTTGTTTCCTCACAATACTATTCTAGCGACTGTCAGAATTTGATATGAAAAGTAAAGTGTGTGCGTGTGTGGGAAGAGTGATAAAAGAGGCGGGAGGTCCTATGTTCACACTCACACAGACCTCACTGTAGTCTCCAGGGGAGTTTATTGACCTAAGAGAAGATACAGCTATAAATGAGTGCGAGGCGACACACCTGTCCACGTGGTAGGTAAAGAGGCCACATAAGAATTCAGAGAAAACACAAATCCTTTCCATGGCATCTGATCTGGTCATGCAATGAGATTTAAAATATAAGTGTCCTACAAGAAATTAAAAATTCTTTTCAAGTACATTTAAAAAAAAAAAGGAATCTTGTCACTTCTTGCTTAAAATGGTAAATGTTTGAGAAAGCTTCCCAAAAACTGAGCAGAGTGTGAAGTCCCTGAGCAGCAGAATTTGGGAGGCTGTGACCTTCAGAGGTGTCCCGGTTTCTCCAGACCTGACTCTTCTCATCTGTAAGCTGAGATGAAAACAGACAAGTCCTTTCTAGTATTATCATTCAAATGAGTGTCTATATTCTAATTTTTAATGCTGATTAGACTTCTGTGGTTCATGCAATTAGTTTTGCTATGTGCTTCACAATAAAGTCAGGCTTTCGAGTCCTTCATTATGCACAGAGGTAGTCGTGTCTTATTGCTTAGGAGACAAATGAAGTGTCAACCTTATTCTGAGGAAAATGATTAGAGATTATGTGTCTAGAGGGGAAAAGTAAATCTTATTCAAAAGTGAAGTAATAACTTCAGAAGGTCTTGGAAAGACTTTGAAATATTCTTTGGAGTCAGATAATTAAAGAAAGATGAGTGCACGGGTAAGTTCCCAAACGCTGCAGTGGAAATTGTCAATGCATGTGTCATTAAGTAAATGGCATTCCATTAGTCCTTAATAGGTAAGGACTGGGGGAAAGAGAACATGCTGATAAATTTTGTTAACGGTATTGGATCCTAAGAAATGGCATTTAAATATGTTTCGGGGAAAGCCATTGGTAGCAAGCATGACCATGATTTGCATACATATGTGTTTATTTCACACCTACTCATCAGCAATGAGAGCACCTGTATGTAAACCATGCACAAACAAGTGGAATCAATAGGCCACGAGTGGGTAAGGGAATCTACCCACAGGAACACCCCTACACAATTCCACTTCCCGGTGGTCTTTTGGCAGAGTAGATAGTACCTAGAGACTCTCACAGGCAAAGACACAGTCACTAACTAGACTACAAACAGCTCTCTAAGTGGCAGGCCTACAGGTATAAGAAACCCCCAACTGAAACTGGTATATTTAAAAGCCAGCTGTTTCACTGAAATTTGAGAACAAAGGAAATAGTCCCAAATGGTGAATACTATAGCAAAATATAATCTTTGTGGTTCGTGGAATGAAAAGAAATCAAAGACAAAAGGAAGCATGGGGACCCAGGGTGAACCCTGGGTCTGAGTTTATGTAGCCTCAGACACTGGGTTATTGTTTTACAGTAAGTTTAGCATTCTGAGCAATTCCGGCTAAGAGGATAAGGTGTGTCTTAGTCAGTGTCCTATTGCTTTGAAGAGACACCATGACCACTGCAACTCTTATCAAAGAAAGCCTTTAACTGGGGCTTCCTTAGAGTTTCAGAGATCTAGTCCATTTTTGTCATGGTGGGAATATATATATATATATATATATATATATATATATATATATATGATAGGCCTAGTAAAACATACCCGTAATACCTATCCCCCAAGTGCAGTTCCTGCTGGGCAATTTAGTGAGGCCCAGTCTCAAAAGAAAAAAAAAAAGAACATTCTATTGATACAGCTCAGTAATAGTATGGTAGCTCACACCTGTAATCCTAGCTCTTGGGCGACAGAGGTTGGCCAAGTTCTGCGAGCTCAAGGACTGAAGCGGAAGTCTCCGGTTTCTTTGAAGACTCAGTGGTGCCACTTGGTGTTTTGCTGAAAGCTGTCTTGTGAGAGGGCACGTGATGTTTTGCTGGGAAGAGCCATGTGAGAGGGCACATGATGGTGGGAAGGAGCCTAAAAAGAACCTCAGACAGTGAGATGAGGGGTTTGGCGTTTCTACTCTGTGCAGCACTTCTCTGGTCTTCGCTAGACTTCACTGGTCTTTGTTGGCTTTCACTTCACAGAGACACTACCACAGAGAAGACTTCTCGTGGTATCCCAGCTGGTTCTAGCCACTTCCACAGACTCGTACGGATTCAGCAGAGTCTTGTGGTTTCTGCTGGATCGTGCTACCTCTGTGGATTTGTATGCTATTTGGTGTTGGCTATTGGACAGGACTGCTGGTAATCCTGACAGTGGAGAGTAGAGTTGGCCCAAGGAACTGCATCTAAACAGGTCCACAACTCCTTTTTCCTATTAACATCCTTTCTCCCCTTCCTCTGGCTGGTGGGTTAGAAGTGAGATTGAAGTGTTTAAAAACCCTAAATAAAGTAGGTTTTGAAAAAAAAATCTAAACCAACAAAGGGTAGCCTAGTTTATATAATGAGATAGTGTATGGAAAAGAAACAAATCCAAACAGAAGACAGGGAGCCACCCCGTGTCCCACAGCATCATGACAGAGTCACCACATCCATGACCCTGGCAGATGAGCTCATGCATAGGAAGTCTCGCATCTAGATGGCACACTCTGGGTATCAGCTTTCTCCTACCACAGCCCCATCCCTGTCTGTCAATATCAGTGGTAAACCTCACAAGCAATACTTCTCTTTTTCTCTTTTGAGGCACAGTCTCACTATGTCACTATGTAGCCCTAGCTGGCCTAGACCTGGCTATGTAGACCAAGTTGGTCTCGAACTCACAAAATTTTACCTACCTGCCTTTACCTCCTGAGAGCTGGACTGAGAAGCTCCCGTGCCCAGCTGATATTTTCCATTTTCACTGAACTGTTTCGGGGTGACATCCTCTGACAGTGTGCACACATGTGGTAAGAGGAGTTTCCTACACTTAAGTTTCTACTGCTAAGCTTCAGGAGGAGCAGCAAGCTAGAGAGTCACATTTCTTCACATAGGCAGGAGGCCATCAGCCTGAGGCCATCTCTGTCTTTGAATTTCTATGTAACAAATTGCAACCTGATCCACTAGATAAACAATCCAAAACTTAACTGAAAATTGTGTGTGTGTGTGTGTGTGTGTGTGAGAGAGAGAGAGAGAGAGAGGGGGGGGGGGAGGGAGGGAGGGAGGGAGGGAGGGAGGGAGGGAGGGAGAGAGAGAGAGAGAGAGAGAGAGAGAGAGAGAGAGAGAGAGAGAGAGAGAGAGAGAGAGAGAGAGAGAGAGAGAGAGAGAGAGAGAGAGAGAGAGAGAAACAGCCCCAGCCCCATTTGAGCCAGTCACATAGCTGAACTTCAGCCAATCACAGGCAGCCAACTCATCAAACCCCGCCCAAATTAGGCAGGAATACAGTTGCAGCCAATCATGCAGTCCAGCTCTTCCTAGCTATCTGTAACCTCTGCGAGTCCGGAGCTCACACTGCTGGGCAGAGTGTTCTCATTGTCTCCTGGGTGGTGTTTTCTTTACAAGGTTTAAAAATTACCTTCCTTGAACTATGCCAGCACATTAAAAAGAAGACAGTCTGTGTCTTCTAGATACTGACGTCTGATTCTTTTAGGCCCTTTGTCTACTTTTGCCTGAAGCATGATAGCGTTCACGTCAGCACGGTTTATGTGGATGCTTCACGTGTGAGTCATTCTATGTTTGGATAAACTCTGTCATTTGTATTGTGTCTCCAGTTTTGCTTTTAGCAACGTGTAGGGTATAAAAACAAATAAGGAATACAACTTCTCCCAAACCACTTGAAATACTTGAAAATCATTATAGGTGATATGGCAAAGAAGGGGACCCAATTCTGCTATGTAGGAGCTCTGCCTTTTTCCTCTTGAGCTCCCACCCACATTACTGTAATAATAACCTTTCCTAAAATCAGCCGTCCACTGTCAATAAAATTCATTCCTGAAGTTCACGAGACAGAGGACTCAGAAGCTACTGGCTTGAGATGGCTTTAGTGGCTGTTGCTTTGTCAAGAGTCTCAGCTCTCTGAGCTCTGCACAGCCGGGGCTGCAATGCTTCTTGTGTGCAAGAA
This sequence comes from Acomys minous, assembly GCF_964271855.1. Classification (NCBI taxonomy): domain Eukaryota; kingdom Metazoa; phylum Chordata; class Mammalia; order Rodentia; family Muridae; genus Acomys; species Acomys minous. The sequence continues at coordinate 33,050,581 of NC_140484.1, read as the reverse complement.
CCCTCACTTCTCTCTGTTTTACATAGATTCTCAATAAGACACTCTTGGGGGTCTCCCATTACTCTTCAGATAGTGGGTTTGGACAGAGATAAACCTGAGACAATGATTTTTGTACAGTTTGATTCAGAAGATGGTCCCAAGAAGCATTAGAAATTGAATGAACAAAGGAAAGAAAACCAAAGTGATGTGGGATGGTTATAGCTGTTGGAAGCTGAAGAATCATTTTGCCTGGAGCTGGTAGAGATGATAAAATGGCCAGAGTTGTCCCACTCAGCTGATGAAGAGCCGTGATAATTGTTCACCAACTCCCATCTTCCATTGCCAGAGCTTCCACTGCAAGGATCATTATTAGCTTCCAACACAGAGATGGCACTCAGGTGGGCTTCATCATGACGCCCTCAGCTTGTACATAACGGTAAATGCTGCGGTGTCACAGGCAAGCCAACAAGAGCCTCTGTTGTATGCACTTATGTTCCCCAACTTAGGCTGGAGTGAGTCTTGCTTGGGGGCTAAGCAGCCTCTTACTAGAGAAACTTCACTGGAAAAGATTTTAGCTGTAGAGTTTAGGTTCATGGCAATTCTTTTCAGAGATAAATCTCCCTCCCACTATCATTATTTTTCGTTTATTCTAAATGGCCTCCCTGCTCTCAAGCTCCTCCTATCTGAACTAGTGCCCTTTTATTACCTTACCAAAAGTTTATTCTACATTGTAAAAATTTCAATAAAGTTATATGAAGGTATCTGAAAGAGAACTGAAATCTAATGGACATGGCAGTTTCCTTCTCTGGAAAAGTCCCCTTTTCTTAATTATTTATAGGCTAGTGACAGTAGCATATCATGAGTTAGGACAGCAACACAGCCCATCCATCTCCTGATCGTACAACTAATGACAACGCAGCCCTGGCTAGAAATGACTAGACACTCGACAAACAAAGTCTCTTCATGTTTACAATAAAAAATAGTAAGGGGGACCAAAGTCAATGAGAAAAAAGTTGATTTTCCTCTACTGAAAAATGGAACAGACTGAAAGAGCCAGAGAGCATTGATAATTTATAGACCACAGCCAACACTGCTACAGGAAGCATATGAACCCTAAACTAAGACACAGACACTACAAGGTACAGAATAATGGCACAATTCAAAATGGTGGCACTGTTCCAAAAGCTAGGAACTGCCAGTCAGAGAAGAAAGAGCTGAAGGTCCATCTCCACCAACCTTGGGTGGCCCAGGAAGAAACTCCCTCTGTCACCCTTTGGTCAAAAGATCCTTCACCAAAGAAATAGTGGCTCTTTCAGGATCTGATTGCTTAGGGCTACCTTCTTGTGGAGAGCCACACTAACAGAAATCACTGTGCTTACAGCTGTGACCTTTGAGTTGTTTTTCACAAAACTAGCAACAATGTTCCAAACACAGGTGTTAACAGCTTGTGGTGTTCGCTATATAAGCAGTGCTTGCTTAAATAAAGTTGAGCCTTGATCAGGACTTGTCTTGGCTCCATTCTTCATGTCTCTGTCCTCTTCCACCCCCACTCCCTCTTTCAGGAACCCAGGTGCACTTGCCTCGCTGGATGGGACACCTTCTCCAGGCTTTAAGCTGTAGACCTTGTTCATTCTCCCTGTCCCTCTGTCCTAGGCTCTGGGACTTTACTCTGTTACTTTGGAGTAAAAGGATGTATTCGTTGACTGAGTAGGGATGACAAATGCAGAAAACGACAGCAAACTGAAATAAAAGTCTTCTGCAACATTTATATTATACTTTCGTTCACTTGGCTAAACTTTCCAAGCATCTGAGAACAAAGAGTGCAGTGGAGTGCAGTGGTCTGTGCTGGGTGACCTGTGTGGCAAACACTTCTGGTCTAGGTTAGCAGCTTGTGAACAAACTTGGCCTCTGATAACGTGGGTGATGTTAGGTGTCTCATTTCTTCTCTGTGTGCTAAGGGAGCTTTTGGGTCCTGCTAGCTTCAATTATACCAAGGGCGTATAGGTCATTCAATCCACACCTCCTCAGTATTCTAGAAGAGTCAGGCATGAATTGAAAGCAACGAGCAAGATGTGGGATCCCTAGTGCTTAAAAGTCTAGCTGAGCATGGAACTGCGGAGCTGACGGTCCTGGGCTCACACAGCTGTTCTGTTCAATCATTATCTACAGAGAGCATTCCCAGACAGTGGAGACCTGGGGAGGCCTGGAGGATTCTGGGGGGGGGGGGCAGGGGCTCAGTGCCACTTTGTGCCTCTCAATCACAAGCCCTGTCATCTTAGTTCACAAGCTGGGGAAGAAGGCATCCTAACTAACTTGGTACCCTGATGGCTTTCTAACAGCCC